>NW_026996621.1:0-3188 GCF_035044405.1 Drosophila montana | reverse complement strand
TTCCGTTTGATGGGATTTGATCATAATTTCAAAATCTTCACCATCAGCGTAATATTTTATTTTTAAATATTCACCAAAAAGTTCAAAGTTAACTTTATATGAGGTGTGCACCTTTAAAATGTTTTCCATTATTGGAACCAATGAGCTTCCTGCTTCACATAGGAAATCTTCAGGAAGCATTACATTATTCAAAATATTGTTGTATGAATATGTATTAATCCGGTTTTTTAACCCGGACGATGTAAGTTTGACATAGTCATCCGACGGTGTAAAGGCTTTGCTCTTATGCTCATTAGTGCGCAAATGATGGGTCCAGCGATTGTGAGGTACAGTCAATCCACAAACCTCACAAAAGCGTTGTTGTCCACTTTGAATTCCCGATGATGATGCCATTTTTTTAATTTTTTTGAATATTTCTTTAGTATAACACTTGTTGAACTCGAGTACTTTGTCACTTTGAAACTTTCAAAAGACTAAATTAATTTTGTTCAAAAATTATATTCACCCTCGATATGCGCACTCAGCAATAAACCGCATTATAGCAAATTCCCCGCACAACACAGCGTACACAAATACACATACACACACACACACACACGATCATGATCTTGACCTACACAACATTTGTAAACAAACCACATCTTCCCACGCCCCAAAACAATTTCAAAACAACAACAACTGTGGTCAGTGGTGTGTGGCAAGGATGACCGTGTTCGCGTCGCATACATTCGCACTGCCTCTGGACTCTGTTGCCGGCCAGTAGAAAAGTTGGCTGTTCTACCTGTCTCTTGAAAGATCATTCTTTCAAGGCGGCCGGGATGTTTGGTCATATACCTCATATATATATATTAGTTAGGGTATCAATAGCAATGTCAAAAGCAGATTATGTTAAGATTATGCTAACTCTCCTCTATTTTAATTCCATAAGCACTCATACACATGTACGAAGCCTCGCTCTCTTTCGAACTCTGTAACTGCTCGACCCCTTGAATTTTAAGTTCTGTTAAGAAATCAGTTCTGTAAGCATCATCATTGAAGTCAGTTCGTGTCGATTAGCGTTCATTGAACTCTTATATCATCCAAACACGCCCACTTGATATAAGATTCTTAAAAGATCAAAAAAACGCTTTTGATCCAACATAAGTAATAGTTTATAGTCTAAGTTTTTGTTTACTGTGGGGACCTATTTTGCTTAAAATAAAAAAAAAAACTAAGGCGCATTTCTGCAAGGGTAATTTTTCGTCGGCCTTGCAAAAATTTCGAAGAAAAGACCAAAAATTGAAAATGTTCAATTTTTGCGACTTGCTACTTGTGCACACTCTTTCGAGTAAGCAGTTGGGTGACATTATTAAAGGGCTTGGCCTGTTCATGTGCAATATTGTTATTTTGACAGCAAACAACGTAACCGAGCGGTCTTGTCGAGTGAATTACATAGTTTCTTCAACTTTTCATGCGTTTTATCAAATCTTCGTAATTTAACTAACAATGTGGGTTTTCCTGAATAATATGACAACATTTCACTTGGTGCGGAGAATGATAGCCGGGATATTAGATTTGGTCCAAACTGTTTGAAAAAGGAACAAAATGAATTATATTACCGAAATCGCGCTTTTCACCTTTTTTCAATTTGTGCTTTGATCTTTTTCTACTTTCTGCCGCTTGTTGGTGCTCTATACGCTGTTAATCTAAATAACTCTCTTTTAACATTTGGCTGCGTTATTACAGTAGATACCCATAATAATGGACCATAAAATTGTCTGCTTTAAAATATCTTGTCAAATGCAAATTACGGCAAGTCAATCCAGCATACCTTGTTGGCTATGTGATAATGTCGTGCATTCTAAATGTGCCGGTTACACTGGTTTAGTGGGGATGCTTTTGCCAAACGAAATGGTTTGCACCATAGCTGCGACTAGTGTAGGGAGATTGATGGTGAAATGCGGGCTTTTATGCGTCAGGCAAAGATTGGCTTTAGGGATCTGATTATTGGTTTTCGTAAACTAAACGTTCAGCTCACAGCCCTGGATACCCAATTTAACAGCCTAAAACTGTTGGATACGTCTCCAGGGCCTAAAAAGCCCACTCCTTGTGATTTCTGTCCCGAAATGTGTGACATCGGCACGAGTAAAACCAGTAGAATTATCGGTGTCGTCCGCTGTCGTAGAAGTTCCGAAAGGGCGACAGCAACAGTTAAAATTACAGCTGCCGCTAGAAGGCTCGTCGTCCGGACTACCGGCTGCTTTAGGTACCACAGCTAATAGTGTTCCCACTTACCTAACTGTGGCGCCTAAGCCACTAGTGGGTGTTCCACAGAAAAGACATATTGTTGTTTCTAGGCTTGCCCCTCACTTCTCATCTGATGATGATGCAAAAATTCAACCCCCAGGTATAACGGTGGAGAAATTTAAGTTCGCCTATGAAAGGGATACGGCATCCTTTAAAATAAGTGTTCCGCCAGAAATATTTACTAACATTTTTTGTAAAGAGTTTTGGCCGGAACACTTAATAGTCAAAGAATATAAGGCCAATAAGAAAAATCGGACTCCGATTTTATTACCATCGGTGTCTAGTGGCGCATCAACTTTAGTTGCTGCGTCAAAAAACTAAATTCTTCTCTCTCTTCCATTTTTACCTCCAAATACAGCTTTCCGTACCGGAGGAGGAGTACTCATAGCTGTCGAGTATGCTCTTTCGTCGGAACGCATTGAACTTCCCATCTCAGAGATTGAGTTGGTGGCTATAGGAGTTGTATATGGAAGTTTTTCTATCTTTATTTCATGTTCATATATACCCCCTCTATCTAACTTGTCCACTTATTAAACCCATCTTAATGCTATTAAATCTATTTCCTCCCTACTTTCTGATAGGGACCTTTTAGTAGTTCTAGGCCATCAGACTCAAACTTTCTGTTGCCGTCTTCGTCAAACGAATTTATTGATGGTAAACATGAAATGTCCTAACGGCAGGTTAATCGTGTGCGCAATTTAAGAAACAGATCTCTTGATTTAATTTTCGTGTTGGATTCGTTCGACAGTGTTGAGCACAGGATTAATCCGCTTACGCTTCCTGAAGACCCTTTTCATCCATCTTTGGATATGGTCATTGATCTACCAGCCCGAGTCCCTATCAAGGAATCGGAATTAGCTGAATGTGTCCGTTGTTTTCGAAAGGCTGATTTTCATAAACTG
>NW_026996620.1:0-1184 GCF_035044405.1 Drosophila montana | reverse complement strand
AATATAATAGTTATAGTTTTCCGAGTTGCCTTGTGTAACTCGTGATCTGGGTTTGCTGTCTGGGTCCTCTGTTTGAGCCGCCTCTATATGAGCCGCCTCGAGGATTGCCTCTGTTATCGTTGTTCCTATTACCATTATTGTTGTTATTTCTGTAGCCGCCTCTGTTGTATGGTCGGCCTCTATAATTACCTCTGCTGCGGTTTCCACCACGAGGAGAGTAATTTTGATAATAAAGGACAGTATAAGTTTGTCCGGTTGCTTCTGTGCAACTATCGACAAATTTGGATATGGCATCATTCATGTTATTGAATGTGCCTGCCTGCATGATAAGTTTTACCTTATCTATAGCGCAGTTCTTAGTCATGGCCTTGACTGCTTGGACTGTACTGTATTTATTGGCCAACTCTGGCGTTAAACCATCGTTTATAAAACCTCCTTCTAAAGCTTTTGTTAACTGCTCAACCTCTTGAGTGTACTGGTTGGCAGTTTTGCTCTTTTGTTGCAAGTAAAGTAGTTTGGCTGACAATACTTCGACTGATTCGCCTTTTACTGTGTTTGATGATTTTGCAGTGATTTGAGCAATAGTTTGCCCATTGCTTATCAAGTCTCTTGCATGGCCTTTTAGTTTTGTCTTTATAAGACTGACAGCTGTTGCTTCATGATCTTCTTTTAGTGAGTCTATAAGACTTAAAGCATCTTTGAAGCTTTGTAAGTTTTCTGCCTTTCCATCAAACTCTGGTTAGAGCGATGAAGCTAGTTTGAGAAAGCTTATAGCTGTTTGGGCCATTGTGTTGTCAATTGGTTGGGTATTTACTTTAGTATCTAATGGTTTAGTATCAGTTGGAAATGAAAGTATTTTCTCGTCGAATGACACTGAAGTGTTAAGAGAATGGGGATGGAATATTGTTATATTGTGCCTTTCCGATATTCGTTTAATGTTTTCTCTTAACTGGCTTAATGCATCAACTGTCTGTGTTAAATGCAGATCTTTTAGTCTTGTTGCATTGTCACACATAAGTTGACGGCTGATATTGTAGAAGTCTACAAGAATTTTAATGTGTTTGCTTTGTCTCGTTTGAAACAGGTGCGCTTTTGTTCAGGCACTTGAAAGATTTATTAAACTCTTCACGTTTTTCCCTAAGAATGGTAACGATTTGCGTCCATTCCATTTATGGGAATTTGTT
>NW_026996619.1:0-4149 GCF_035044405.1 Drosophila montana | reverse complement strand
AATCAAATCGTTGCTTTCAGGATACCTTCGGGCATAACTTGCCGGACAGGCTGTAAATTTATCCCCACAGCTGGCCGGACTGGCAAATAAAACACCTCCATCGGTCGATGATGCTATTAGAAATTTGTGTTCCCTAACTAGGCTTTTAGCATTTAATTTTCATAATTGTATATATAATGTATTGAATAATTAGGAAGACACTAGTTTTGTCGACCACTAATAAATAAATAAATAAATAAATAAAAAAAAAAAAAAAATAAATAAATAAATAAATTGTGCAGTAGACAGGGGTGCCATACCCTATCAAATGCTTGCTTCAAGTCGAGCATGACCGCACAGCAGTTCTTCTTTTCTTCGAATGCCTGTATTATTTGCTCTACTATCCTATGGCACTGATCCGGTGTTCAAACCAGCCTCGTTTGTGTAAAAAGTCGCCAGTAAACTTATGGGACGATAGGAGGAGAGATCGGCCTCAGGTTTACCAGGCTTTGGGAAGGGAAATGTATAGTCTCAAAGCATCGGTTAATTTCGTTGGATACAATTTCTATCGCCCTTGCGTCTATGCCATCGTGTCCAGGCGCCTTTTTTGGGCTGAGTAGAGCAACCTCTTTCTCAATTCGTCCAGGGATGTTGGACCGATCTGTGTGTCACCCACACTTTGCAGTTCCAAGAAACGGATAGTTTCCGCTTTCTCCACCAATGAGCAGCGATCAAACGGCGTAAATGAGCCATGAAGGTGCTCTGCAAAGGCAACTTTCTTTCTAGGTCTGATCGGCACCAGTTCCCGTTTGGTTTTCGGACCACATCTGCCCTTCTTATAGGCTGTTTAACATGGCGTGTGACCTGCCATAGTCTATTTGATGGGTTCGAGATCCTCGAGGAACCTATCAATGGCGTTTTCCTTAAGTTGTGCAGTAGCTCCTTTAGTCGTTTTGTTGCTCTGTTGAGGAGGTTTTTATCCCATGGGCTGAGGGTAGAAAACCAACAACGCCTAAGTCACCTCTTTTCCGCAACGAGAGCGGCTACCTCGGAGTCCAAAGATAAAGATGTCTTGCTGGCGTTCCAGGATTGAGGCTGTTTCTCGGGGTAGCTATCTCTGTGGCATTGTGGATTACGCTGTCAATGTCACCGGCGGAGGAAAGTGTGGTCGCTCCTTTGACAGGTTAATTATATAATGGTCCGAAGTTGATAACATTTTTCATATGAAGTTACTTATAAATTCCGAGTTTGGGTTACATTCTTTTATAATTAAAAATGTTTAATTTCTGACCGGTCGTTCCTATGGCAGCTTTATTATATAATGGTCGGATGTTGATAAGGTTTTGCATATGTAGGGCGCATATAGAAACTTATAAGCTCCCCGTTTAGGGTAGATTTCTAGCTAAAAAAAAAGTTGTTTATAAAAAAAAAGTTGTTTATACAAGAACTTTTTTTTCGTCAGCTCATTCCTATGGCAGCTATATTTTATAGTGCTCCGATGCTGATAAGATTTTTCGTATATAAAGAGGGCATAGTGAAACTTCCAAATTCCGAGTTTGGATCAGATATCTTGATAATTAAAAAAGTTTATTTTCTGACCGGTCGATCCTATGGCAGCTTAATTATATAATGGTCCGATATTGATAAGACTTTGCATATGTATTGAACATAGAGAAACTTATAAATTCCGAGTTTGGGCTAGATATCTTGATAAATAAAAATATTGCTCATGCAAAAACCCACTTAGTCCGCTCGTTCCAATAGCAGCTATATTCTGATAAGAGTTTTCGTATATAAGGTCCGCATACTGCCACTTATAAATTGTGAGTTTGGGTCAGATATCTTAATAATTAAAAAAGTTTAATTTCTGAACGGTCGCTCCTATGACAGCTTATGTACAGCTGTGAAAAAAATAATAGCACCACCACTACAAGCAATTTTTAAATAGTTGCCCAACTCAAATTTTTTGATATAATAATCATCCTTATTCTTAACGTTTTAAAGTTATTGATGGAACTTTATTGAAATTGATAAAATTATGCGAAAATTGTGCTAAAATAATAGCACCACTTTTTAAATATGGGTTTAAAATTAAAAAATGAACGATAAGTAACGAATTCATCAGTTAACAATTTTGAACTATCAATACTAAATCTATATTCATCATTTAACATTTAGTACAGTGTCCTTTATTGGCAATAACAGCTGCGCAGCGTCTTGGCATGGAATCAGCCAAGTCCTGGCATCGTTTTAGGGGAATTTTTTCTTCCCAAAGTGAAACGATAATGGTTGGCTTGGAAGCAGGAACTGCCTTCTTGACGTCGGACCACAGATTTTCAATGGGATTCAGGTCAGGCAACTGAGCAGGCCACTCCAAAACGAACAATTCCTTTGATTTCACGCTGGTGTGTTTGGGGTCATTGTCCTGTTGAAATACCTATACGAGAATCATTTCGTATTCTGCAAAGGGTAGCATTACTGTCTCCATGATATTCACGTACACATGCTGATCCATGATGGTTTTTATCCAATGTATTGGACCTACTCCATAGTAGGAGAAGCAGGCTCATACCATTGCACTACACCCTCCATGCTTAATGGTTCTTGTGGTGTACTGGGGTTTGTATTTTGTGTTCTTTGGACGTCTAACGTATGATCGAGATCCCTTTCCACCAAACATAACCACTTTCGACTCATCTGACCATAGAATATTCCTCCATTGTTGGGATGTCTTATTTGCATGATCCCTGGCATACTTCTTGGGCTGAGTAATATGTGTCGCGATTAAAAGTGATAACATTCTTGGGCTGCAGGCTTTTAAGTTATGTTGCCTGAGATATGTGCGAACTGTTTGGACAGTCGCATTTATTTAGAGCTCAATTTTAAGCTCGGTAGCAGGCTTGAAGGGATCCTTCTTGCTCTGACGAATCTTTTTTTCTTCATAGTTTAAGGCGTTTTTAATCATTTTAATGGAGCATCATACAAATTGACCAACTTCTCTGTAAGTTTTCCGTCCAATATTAATTTTTCGATAAGATCGCGCTTTTCCGCAGTGCAGTGCTTTCCACGTCCCATTGTAATGATTATTATTAACTTTTATGATAGAAACAATGAAATCTTAGTTAAAACTAATAAACACGTTTCTACTTTCCGCGAAATATGGGGGATACACTAAAAAAAGTGCTAACGGTGCTGTTTTTGGGGCCTTTTTTTTAAAATCACCAAAAAAAATATATAGACCGAAATTTGAAGAACGGTAACACTTTTTTGTTTATGGGGAATACTAAACAATATAAAACAAATAAAGATTTAAAAAAATCGCAACAGTAATCCCATTTTTTTTTATCAAGTAAAAGATGTTGTAGTGGTGCTATTATTTTTTTCGCAACTGTAGATAATAGTCCGATGTTGATAAGATTGTGCATATGTATGTATGTAATTACATCGGGAAACCTTTAAATTTCGAGTTTGGGGTAGATATCTTACTAAACAAAAATGTTGTTCATACAACAACCAACTTTTAGTCCGCTCGTTCTTTTGGCAGCTATATGATATAGTGATTCGATGCTGATAAGAGTTTTCGTATATGTAGAGGGCATACTGAAACTTGTAAATTGCGAATTTGGGTCAGATATCTTAGAAATTAAAAAAATTTAATTTTTGACTGGTCGGTTATGTTTAATTTAATTATATAATTATATAAGATTATAATCTCTATATATAAAACTGTTTGTCCTGAATGACTGACTTACTGACTGACTGACTGACTGGTGATCAACGCACAGCCCAAACCGTATGAGCTACGAAGCGGACATTTTCACTGTAGAAACCTTATGTGATGTAGGTGCACGTTAAGACAGGGTTTCGGGATATTCCACCCGCAAGTGTGGAAAAATCGCGAAAAACGTTTGTATGTAACTTTTTTGTTTACCATCCGATCGGCCTCAAATTTATTTTCAAAGGTCTTTGTTCCAATTTATTTGAGGGGTGTTTCGCACTTTTTGGAAAATGCACCCTCCTTGGTGGAAATGGAGGTCAAAAATTTGGTGGGTGACGTTTCGCCCTCAAATTCATTTCCAAGTATCTATATAAAAATTCATTTGAGACGTGTTTTTCACTTTTCGCAGAATTCAAACTTATTCGAGGGCAATGCGATTCATAAGAAGAACT
>NW_026996618.1:0-2146 GCF_035044405.1 Drosophila montana | reverse complement strand
AAACCCATTTTGGGTCTGTTTTCTAAACTTATTGAGGATCTTATGCCATATATATATATAGCTTATTTTGAGATTCAAATTTGGTTTTACTTATTTTATTATCCTCATACATAGGATAATTACCGTTTTTACAGAATCCTACCTATCGGCTCGTATAACTTTACGGGCTATGCTTCTAATCGGGCAGAAATGATTCTGCTCAATTTTACAAATTGTATATATCTATTTTATAATCTAATACTGCGTATATATACATAGGGTGATCATGTTTTTACAGAATCCTACCTATCGTTTCGCATAACTTTACGGGCTATGCTTCTAATCGGGCAGAAAAGATTCTGCTCAATTTTTAAAAAATTTTATATTTATAATTTAAAATAATAATTGTATATTCACTGCATCAGCTGGGCGTCGCCGGATGTGGCACGCTGATGCTCCCTCGTTGGCGCAAGTGGCGGTGTGCCTCTCGCACTTGTCTTGATGGCACAGCTTGTTGCGCTGGCGGTACCGGTGCTGGTCTTCGCACAGGTTGTTGTTTGGCAGCTTTAGTGGCTAGCGGGGCCGGTGCTGGTCTTCTTCAGTTGGCAAGTATACTTGCAATGTATGCTGTAGAGTGGTCCCTCGCAGTCTGCTGGGCATGTTTGTTTCATCTTTGGGATCTGAGACGTGGTGGTGGTATTATTACTGGTGGTGGTATTATTACTTGTTTCTTACATATGTTACTGATGGAGTGGTGAGTTGCGTCAATGGAATTCTTTTTTATCAGGCTAGATTTTAAGAAATCTAATTCTGCCTGTAACTTTTGGGCTGTTGCTCAAGCAGGTGGTGGTGATTTTGTGTATAATAGCCACTTAACGTGGGCTATTCTTTTATTTATTTTAGTTTTCTGACCACCCCTGTGTTTTCCCATCGGCGCACTCTACTCACTCAGCAATTTTTAGTTTTCCGCTCCACGATCCTGGTCACCTGCTCCCAGGCAGGGATTTATTTATCCTCTTTTCTTTGTGTTCTACTGCCTCCAGGCAGGGATTTATTTATCCTCTTGTCTTTTTATTCTACTGCCTCCAGGCAGGGAATCGTGACCATATCACGGTCGCCATGTAAGGATGATATCTTCCACTTGTATAGTATTATAAGTGTTCCACTTATAATTGTTTCAAACTGATAGATTTTTTTATTTTTTTTTTTTTTTGAACATAAGTATTATTTATTTTATTTAAAATCTGTCCGCTTTTTGGGCAATACTTAAATGTTTTCTTTGACCTATGGGAGTTATGTATTGCGTTTATCTATGTGTATGTTTTGTGTGTTTAGTGTAATGATGAAATCTTCCACTTATATAGTAATGTAAGTGTTCCACTTATAAATGTTTCAAACTGATAGATAAAGGCAAGTCAGTGCTGTTTTGCATTGTTTATAAGAATGATTTTATTCAGAGTCAATATAATGCACATAGCCTACGGATACATGTATATACTTATGCTGTTATTGGTTAACAGCTACAAACCTACGAATACATTACAAAAATTCTTCAACAAGATAAAGTCGAAAATGCCGATGATCGACAAAAGCAACGTCGTTTACCATATACCATGTGGCGGGAAAAACAATAACAAGTGCAATAGTGTCTATATAGGTACAACAATATCGAAGCCAAAAACAAGGATTAGTCAACATAAATCGGACTTCAAATTAAGACATCCAAATAATATACAGAAAACAGCACTTATGACCTGTTGATGCCAGTTCAATGCTAGTCTTAACAGAGCATTGACTGAGCCTTACTCAGTGAGAGAGAGTCACTCAGTCAGAGAGACTCCCTCAACGAGAGAGACTCACTCTAACATAGGATCCAAATTACGCTCAGTACTCTCCCCACGATCTCCACTCCACCTCAACAGCTTTGACATAAGAAAATGTAAATCACTTCAAATGTATAGTTCATTATATGCAGCCGAAAGTTTCTAATAAAGTGCCACTACCAAATAATCATACTGATTTTCAAACAACACCTGAAGATTACTTATTTGACGCCTCCCCCACAAACATTGGTCCTTCGAGCCGGATTTTTATATCAACCGTTCGCCCCTACACAAGTTTTTGGCACAAGATAAGTAATTATACACTTTCGTTTCCATATATATAT
>NW_026996617.1:495000-612225 GCF_035044405.1 Drosophila montana | reverse complement strand
GAAACTTTTTCGATGATTTTTATTGAATATCTCGGGTAAATGCTGTCCGATTTTGAAATGTTATACCTTTTTGAATTCGTATGGATCCCAACTATTAATCTGCATTCAAACATTTTAAAAATCGATGGGTTAAAAAAAGTGGAACATTTTTCGCAGACAGTAAAACACTTATAGACTTCTGAGATTTTTTAAACTTTTATTTATAATTTGTGTTTTTCTCTGTATACATGTAATTGTAGTATGTAATATTATTATATATATATATAAATATATACAAATATATATAATATTATAATATATATTTATATATATAATATATATAAATATACATATATGTGAAGGTATATGTATATTCAATTTTGCGCTTTTGTTGCCGATTTAGATTTGTTTGTTTTTCTTTGTTTTTTTTTTGTGTTTTTTTAAATAATTCATATGAGGTTAGTATACTTCAACATACATAATTCCTTGTTTTCGTCTTTATATCAACACATATTTAGATATATGTACTCATACTTATCGACATCAATTGCCTCGCTCGTAGTTTTAATTTCGACTTGGGCTTTACTTCAATCTCAGCCAGCAATGCAGACCTTTTAGGGAGCGTCTTGCTTTATTGGCTTTCTTCGTTTTTCTCAATTACATTCATATATTGATAATAAAAAATTTACAATTAATATTATATGAATGTATGTGTATATATGCATACGCAATAAATTGTTGTCTGTGTGAGTGCAATTTATTTGCTAATTGTTGTATTATGCATTTTTATTTGTATTTTTTTTGTTGTTTCATCTATAAATTCGGACTTTTAAAGTGTTCGAAGATACAGTTAAATTATCCTAGTAAAATCTAAAAAAAAAAATATATATATGTATGTGTATGTTTATATATATATATTTATGTATTTGCCTTTAAAACTATTTTGCAGTAAAATATATTGCGGGACATGCGCTGAAATGTGAGGATTATAAAAAAAAAAAAAATAAAAATATATGTATATATATGTATGTACTATTTCGCAGTTTCTCTATAGAAAAGTGTATTTTTAATTAAGCCAAAAGTCTTGAAAAATGCAACTGCATAATAAAAAACATTTAACAGCATATCCATAGATGTGTGTATATGTATGTACAAACATATTTCGTCTATATAGATATATTTGTGTCTGTATTTAAAAATCGTGTTCTTTATAATTTTGTAAAATTAAAAGAAGTTCGTGACTGATTTGATTTAAAGTCGTCAATTATGGTTGTCGCTATTAAGTAGTATAAACATCGTAGTAGCCATTTCTTGTGCTATACATTTTAATTTTTTAATCTTTAAATTTTGTAGGTAATCACAGATTTTTGTTTTTAAATACCGAAAAGTTAAATTTAAATCAATGAACAGCATAGTTTCAAAATATTTTGGTTTTTGTTTTTTTTTTTAATAATATATATATATAATTTTGACTAATAATTTTCAATTATCTAAAAGTTGTCTCATGTGTGATAAATAATCTTTTATTATTATTTGTTTTTCGTTTTTAATTATATTTATTTATTTTTTTGATATGCGTTGCATTTTCAACAATTGTTTTAGTGTCGTGTTTTTGGTTGTTTCAAATAAAATTGCAGATACAACGGGCGCACTCCTCAGTGACTTTCAAATGTAGGCTCTCTTTTTTTGGGAGTCTGCAAGTCGGAGACTTTAGAAAGGTGGTTTTTGCTAACGTTCTAACGTTCGTTGGCAAAGTATTCAATATTTATAAATGGCCCCAACTAAGTCCTCATACTGTAGGTAGGGGAATAAACGCGTCAAATACATTTCAAAGGTAAATGTATGTGGGCATGCATACATATGTATGTGTTCGTTAACTTACATATTAAGTTTAAGCTATTAACTACATCAATTTTGGTAGATATTATAATGTTTGAATGACTTGTCCATCCGATGGCCTTGTGTCTTAGCTCTACATGCTTATAACATAACCTATAAGCCGGTTTTTTTTTTTTCTTAAATTGTGTGCTGGGTCCCTGCTGTACTATATGTATATGTGTATCTGTATCTGTATATCCTGGGTTGGTAATTGATCGGATACTGAGTGTTGAGTGCCTACTAAAGTTCTAATTTGGCACGTCTATTATGTCCTTGAGCGGTTCAATATAACACAAAACTATAAGAATTAATAAAAAAAATCAGGAATAAAAATTAAAAATATGAATAAACTATTTATTATATATTTTCAATAATTGTATAAGCTATTGTGTATTTTATGTTTGATAGAACGAAATTCTTGTTTTTGTCACATATTCCAAAAAATGATAATTTTGAACGAGATTAAAAAATATAAGCAATTTATTCAAGTATTTTATTAAATACAAAAAATATAGAGATACAAATTTCACAAAAAATAATACAAAAGTTTGCTTCTTTGCATTCACAGTTCACATTGGAGTACACCTAAACAATAATTTTGCGCAGTTAATTACTAAATAAAATTAGTTAAATAAATTAAATATCCAAAAATTAATTTTGTACAAAGAAAACAAAAATGTTCACTTTTTACTTCACATAAAGATGTTTTTGTAAATCACAGTTTGTTTTTTCATTTGCATTATTTTTCGTTTTTGTGTATTGCTGAAAGTTCTAGAAGTTTCAAATCGCAGCTAAAAATATATTTACGAGTAAAAAAAAAAAGTTTTGTATTCGTTAGATAGAGAAATATGTTAATTTGTTGTATTGCAAAATCTTAAAAACAAGTTAAATCAATTTGTTTAAAAACAATAATTAACAAATATTAAGAGAGAGAGGGACAGAAGGAGAAAGTGATAAAGAAAGAAGGAGAGAGAGAGAGAGGGGGGGGGGGGGGAAGATAGCTACTTATATATGTACTTAAGTAATAAATATCTGAATATGCATATTCTTGAGTAGGGCTAAAAATGATTTGAATTTGCTGTTCCAGACGATGCGACTAAATATTTGTTTTCAATTCAATAAATTATTTAAAACTATAAACCGCTCACACCAGAGGTAGTATATGGTTTTGCCTTGAGTACAGACTCGCTTAAGGCTCGGCAGAGACTATTTGCTGTACGCTTAAATTGTTTGCAAAAATGTATGCATATGTACGTACATCAGTGGTACATTGGATGGAATATTTATTTGAACGCAGATACGGTCCTCGATACGTGTTGCCAATTCACAATACAATATCTAGCTAAATTCGGATATTTTCGAGCCTCAAACTGAAACTGAAATTGAATAAGCTTTTTGGTTACTTCTCAATGACCTTGTTTCTTGGCAATTTGGGCTCAGAAAGCTTATTCAGATATTTTTTAAGCTATTTGCGACAATGAATTCAGCTACTATCTTGAAGAGGTCGATTGAGTGCAAAATTGTGTAGCCTCGTAGCTTCATAGTTAAAATACCCTGGCTAATTTTATACAAGGATTGATCATTTAAATGAATACTTTAACTATTGGCCAGCGGGGGACCACCAGCGAGTTCTAGTTCAATTTGTATAGCCAAAGCAAAAATGACAAAGCCCTGTTTTCTGCACGCTTTCGCATTTCTCAGAAAATATCCGTTCTTAAAGTAAGCCGGACCAAAGGTGTACAAATTTGCCTTTACATAAATATCTCCCATACATTTGAAAGTTGTTCTGTTCATAAATTTGCTGTTGTTTGTTTGTTTTTTTTTTGTTTTTTTTTTGTTTTTTTTTGTTTTTTTTTTATAATACATATACATTTATTGTAGTATATGCAAGTAGAACTAGGTTCCCTAATTTATGTTTTGAGCTTAAAATTTTATTCATGTAAGAATTTCCTGAGACAGTTTACGGATATGTGTGCAAATAACAGTTGGACAATTTCAATTTTGTACAGTTTTTCATTTTGTATTTGTATTTGGGCAGTTCTTATACATTTTTGTGCTTTTTTTTGCTGCGCCTTTAACTAAGCGTTCCGCAATTTTTGTGTTCGTGTCCGTTTCGAAAATATGTTTTCATAGTTATATGTTGTAAAATGTAAAATGTTGATATATATATATATATATATATATATATATATGTATATACTATAAACATACAATATATGATGCCGCCAAAGTACAAGTGTGAGTTAAATTCTTTGTTTGTTCTCTTTCAACAAAAGTTACTTTTTTCCGACCAAACAAAAGAACTTCCTTCTGTCTGTTCTTTATTTTTCAACAAACTATTTTGTTGTTGTTGTTGTTGTTGTTGTTTGTCATTGTTATTATTAAATTGTTTTTGTTGTTTATTTTAGTTTCTGAATATTTGTACTTCACTGGTAGAAAATCACTGAGTTACTTTGCGGTTTTTGTGTTGTTGTTGTTTTATGTTTTGCAAAAATGTCTGCGGCTCGCATAAATATACAGAAGTATGTTGGAAATCTGTTCTTTTGTTTTCTTTGCATGTATATAAATATGCACATATCGTGTTTGAAAATTGTTTGCTTTTCCAATTCTGATCTTTTATTCGTCTTATATGGTATATGTAAAAAAAAAAAGACTTACGACTAGATACTTGATATTTTATCCCTGATAACGTTTTACTTTTTGTGTGTTTTGTTACATCATTTTTCTCTCTACTTTTATGTTTAGCATACTTCTTATAACATTTCCTGTGTTAGTTATATTAATTTAGTTTTAATACGTTTATATTTTTTTGTTCTTAAAACTCGGTTGAAATAACTTTATATATATATAGATGTATATAGATGTATATAAAAAAAAAATGCATGTATTTGCAGCTTGACGCCATATGGTTGTTCTTGGTTTTTTTTTTTGTTTTGTTTTTGGAATATGACTTTTTAGAGAATTTTTGAGAAACTATAGATATACAACTAAATTAAAGCTACAAAAAAAAAAAAAAAAAAAAACAACAAGAAAATTTCCAATGCAATGACAGGCAGGCTGGGCATTTAAAGGAGAACAGTAAAAGGGGGCGTGGCTTGAGCGCAATTTGAACATTTTTGGAAAAAGTGGCTTTAATTTCAACATTCCTGCTTTGGCAGAATGTTGCGTATACGCCCTGATATGTGCCAAGTAAATCTGTTCGCTCACGCTCCCAAATGCTGCTGTCCCCCCTCCCCCTCCCCCCCGCGCCCCGCCCCGCCCGATAGCTTGCCTGGCCCTCAGCTTGGTTTTAGTCCTTCACTCTCTTTCCCTTTTTTGTTGTTGTTGTTGTTGTGAAAACGTAACTTAATGTTGTAAATTCTAAAAAAAAATTGTGGTCTCAAATGATTATATAAGTTGATATTTAAAACTACAGACCGCTTATCATTTTCATGCGTACAGCTTATTTACACAATATTTGTTTGTTTGTTTGTTAAGGTGAGGTGAGGTGAGGTTAGGTGAGGTATTGCACATGAAGCAACGATGTCATCGATGCTTCAACTACTTGTAGTAGTTGGAGAGCAGCACACAATTAATTTTAAGATACAATAACCCAAACAAAATTAAATTAAGAAAAAAAAAAAGAAGAAAACCTAATAACTAATTGTGAGCACTGTGAGACTGGAATAGGTCTAAATGAAGAGCCTATGGCTAGTCGTCGTCACAAAGAGAGTAAAAATTAATTATGGGCAAAGTATTTGTAGCTGGTCTCTCTGACGACAGAAATTCTCTAAAAAATAGCATTCCAATGTAAATCCTATTGTATGCCTGGTGGTGGCTGGCCCAGCTCACTTTTGAAGTCAAATAGGCTCGAGCGCGAATGCGACAGCTGATGGTGATGCGGATGCGAATGCGGATGCGGATGCGCATGATGCCCGACCAGGCCGTGCTTAATGGCCGACGTCTTCAGCAGCCGTTTGAGCATGCCGCTCGAGCCGCGATGCTGCAGACTCTTGTGCGTTGTCAGCGAGTTCTTGGTCCGGTATCTTCTGTGGCAGAATTCGCACACATATAGCGTGTCGGACTGCTCGTGCTTGTCCTGAAAGTGTCGCTTCAGCGAATAGTAGCAGGAGAATGTGCGCCGGCAATAGGGGCACTCCTGCGGCTCGTTGATGCCGCCGCTGGTCGGAGGCGGCATGCGCAGCGGCAACGCTGGCACAGCCACAACACCGACATTCCCGTTACCGTTCCCATTCCCATTCCCATTTCCGTTCCCAGACTGCGGAGATGTGGCCTGCGATTGGTTGGCTGCCGGGCCGATCCCATTGCTGCCCCCATTGCCGCCAGATGGCGCATTGCTGCTGCTGCTGCTGCTGGCAACGCTGCCTGGGCGTGGCGGCGAGTTCTGCAGGTGGTAGACGACGGCGGCGGCCAAGCTGCCATTCAGCGAGTAGGTCGGCGATGTCATCGCGGTGGGCGGTGACGGCGGCGATGAGGTAGAACTGGTTGGCGAGGTAGCTGCGGAGCGTTTTATATTGAGCGGTCCTTCATAGAAGGGGGGGGAGAAATATATATATATTAGTCGAGGCGTTTCTCAGGTAAATAATTAATTTATGAATATTATTATTTTTTGCGAAATACATAGCTTATTTTTTGTTTGTTGTTGAGAAAATGAAACTAAAAGTGCAAAGTTAAAAGGTGAAAGTTCGAGTTTGATTTTTAAAATATATATGTTTTTACATAGGGATAGGAAATGTTCAAAATATAATTGTGTGTGTTTTCTTTAAATTTTCTTCATTTTTTTAAATATGTATATTTCCTAAATTGAATTGTTTTTTTTTTTTTTGTTGCTAGCAGGAGGTAGGGGAAAGCGTTATATAGGTTGCTATTTATATAGAAATAAAATGCGTATAATCAGCATGTTTTTTACATACTCAAAAACCGAAAAACGAGTTGTGTTTTTTTTTTCTTTTTTTTTTGAGAAAATATGCATAGGAAAAACTGAATTTTTCAATTGTTCGATAGAACTTGCATTTAACAGTTAGTAAGTTTTTCCTAGCATGGCTTTTTTTCTAAAAACGGATTGTTTCTAAATTTACATACATAACATTAATGAGAACACATTGCTAGGCTGGGCCAGTGTCAAAATATGTAGAAAGCTGTTAGAATTTACAGAGTATTAGAATGCATGCATGCAATTGCGACACTGGCCTGGTCTAACAGCATTTCAAAATATATATTTTCCAATTGTTCTTCAATATTCGCTAATACGAAACTGTACATAGTATGTGACTAATGATGAATAAGGCTAGTTACAAATGATATATGTATGTATATGTACATAGCTATTTACGGTATTTACAAACATGCAAACAAAAAACTATAATTAAGCCGACAACAGATACTCTACAAAAGCATATGCACAAACATGTATGTACAGGTTACATCATGCGAATGAAAGACTATGCACATTAGAGATGACAAAATATCGATTAAAGTATCGAAAGTATCGATGTGAATGCATTTGAATCGATAGGTTGACACTCTAATGTTGTCTAATGTTAATAATTAGGTAGGTAGCAAAGTGGTCCTTAAGCAAAAGCAAAAAGCAAGTTATCAAGAATCTCAAAGGAAAGCAATGGAACGTAACTTTAAATGTTTATTTTAAATGTGTCGTTGCGAGTTCGGAAACGAAATTAAAGCGGAAATAATGTGTGTAATTTTAAAGTAATGAACTAAGAACTGAAAAGTCAGCTGCTCGATTCATACTTATGTAGTATAATAAAATTAGTGATAAATAAAAGGACTGAGGAAGAATTTTGTAGAAACTGCTAGCTAAGCTAAGCAGCATGGCCTGATTGAATCAACCAGAAACTAGTTTCAATATTGATGTTGTTGTAGTATTTATAAGCACAAGATTTGATATGAGTATTTATCAGTAGTTCTCTTAGTTTAATGACGCAAACTTACCAAAAAGAAAAATGAAGTATACAAGCACTTAAGTAATGGGTTATATAACTCTTTATGCTTTCGCCATTTTTTTTTTTATATACTGTTATGTTTATTTATTTTGATTATCATATGGTACAGTTGACTCAAAGCTGGAGGCGATGAGAGCACAGAGAGATACAGACAGACAAAGAGAGAAAGAGGGGGAGAGGGGAGAGAGACAGAGAGAGAGAGAGAGAGAGAGAGAGAGAGAAGAAGATACAACAATACTAGAACTAAAACGCAGTGGAAAGATCAACGTTGAGAGAGAACTGTCAAGAGAGAACGCAGGACACCTACGACACGGAGTTAACAACGCGGAGAGGAAACTAAAGTGGAAACATACTTGCGAAAGAGTGAAGAGAGAGAGAGAGAAGGGGGGGGGGGGGGGGTGACCGAATAACGGGTACTTACACACAGCAGTAAGCAGTATTGGAGAGTATAGAGGGGAGAGATGTGATAATTAATTGAGAGGCATTCTCGAGCTAAGCTCAGGCTCGAGCGACTGCTGTAAGATTCAGTATAAGCTAGAAATGAATGTTTTTGTATTTGTCGCCTAGCCAATTATTTAGTAGTTGCATTAAAACGATGCAGATGGTATTTAAGCTTTACAAATGTTAGTGTCAATGAATTAAATGTACATATGTATATACAAACTCATAAACGAGTTCAGCGGAAAGTATCTGAGAGAATCTCTTTGAAGAAGACTCGTTATTTGTGCTCGCTACGTAAGTATTAGAAAAAACTACTTTTGTGTTTTTTTTACATAAGCTATTGTTATTGTTTATAATATATAAGCATAAAGGCTATATATATATATAGAGAGAGAGAGAGCGAGAGAGATAGATAGAGAGAGAGAGAGAGAGAGACTGAACAGATAGACGAGACGCCACCAGAAACAAGCGCATACATATGTCTGTCTGTATATACGCGAAAGATCTGAATATCGATCAGTTAGGCAATACAGATGTGAAGGAAGTGTAGTTCTATTTAGATAGTGCGTGAGTAGTATAGAAATACCTCCTAGATGGTGTTTAAATCTGTGTGTGTGATATACTTTACAGGGCCAATATGTGTTCTTTATACATGAATTATATCTATGTATTGCTACAGCAGGAGCAGAAACGGCACGTGTAGCGCGTGAGAGTAAGAGAGAGAGAGAGAGACAGAGAGAGAGAGAGAGAGAGAGAGAGAGAGGGAGAGAGATAGAGAGGGAGAAAGATAGAGAGAGATATGTATATAGAGAGTCAGAGCTAGATGTAGAATGTAGTATCAAAGTGTTTGCCAACAAGCTGCATATATTGAGGCGTTTTGCTTTAAACTAAGTGTACGAATACTTTTTACAGTACCGGTAGCATAGCCATGTCGAACTTAAATAGTTCGATGCATGTTCTCTACATATGCATTTTTAAGAGTTTGGACTATTTCAACTGACAGAGAGAGAGAGAGAGAGAGATATTATGGTAAATGTTGTGTGTAGAGTGAGAGTGAGGTTAAAGAGAGAGAGAGGGAGACTTTTTACAGACTGTGGAGACTGTGAGACTGTGAAGGTATAGTTAAAGTTTAAGAGAGAGGGAGAGAGAGAGAGAGAGAGCGAGTGTGTGTATGTTAGAGCGGGGTATGGAGAGATAGAGAAACGGTTTTGCATAGAGGCGAGCTCATGACAGACATAGCATGTTGTATATGTACTAACTACGTATCTTCTCTTTTTTTTAAATATATTCGTTTTTTTTTTTGCTACCAATGTAGTTTAAGATGTTGGGCTAACCTTTAGCAAGCGCGTGAACTTGTACTTTGACTGACTAACGGGTAGTACCGGGTATATACCGTTTGGGTACCCGGTAGCGGGATACTGAGGAGTACCGAGTTATAGTTGTAGCTGTGACGTGTTTTGGATGTCGCTTTGAAGTCAAGTGAACTCAGCTCAGCTCAGATCTCTCCATTTTGGGTAAATTTTTGGGGGCGTGTATGTTGCCTGTGTATATTATGTGCTGCTTGTTGCTGTTGTTAGTCGTTTCGGCGGCAGCATTTATAACACTAAGCACAAGTTGGCCGGCGAATGGCAATTTATTTGTATTTTTATATTTTATTTAATTTATATTTGTATTGTTTTGTATATCTAAAATTTGAGTGAATGTATGTTGCGTATAGTCAATAAGTCAATTAGAGAAGATTACGAGTAAGCTTTGAGAAAGGCAACTTGTGTATTAAAGAAAAGTACAAAAAATTCTATGTATACATATATACTATATATATATATACACATTAACAAAAAAGGTTAACTTTTAAAATTGACTACAAGTACGTTGTATGAGGTATAAAGAAGGCCACAGAGTATAAACAGTTGCATATACATACAGTAAATAATGTATTGTATATGTACTTATGTATAAGTATGTGTGTAAATGGTCCATAGGCATTAGATCGTTAGATGTTCGTTAGATGTCAGCTCAGTTAGCTCAGTTAGCTCAGTTGGGTCAACTTTCATGTAAATCCATAGTAACTACTCTTACTATGTGTATCTCTACTAAGTATAAGGAATTCTAAAGTGTCACTATTTTTAACTTAGAGCCTAATGTCTTTTTGTTTTCTTGTCTCATAATATTTGTTTGTATATATATTGTATGCTATGTACGCATAGTTAAATATGTACTATGTAAATGTATGTAAATCATAATGGTTTTTTCGATTTTTTTGTAAAGTTTTGTATCACTACAGAATGGCATTGCTTTAAGTTTAAGTTTAAGTTTCGTAAAGTCGTAAAATTGTTGTTAGTTGTCTAGTTTGCTTGTTCTATATGTTGTTAGTCGTAGTTAGTCGTAGTCTTACGCTGATGTAAATAGTAATCATATAATGTCATGATTTGTCTTTCTTGTATGAAAAGTGGAGGATATTGTTCGTTATGCAACACTGGCGTTGCCGGTCGCTTATAATGCTGAGTGTTGTCGGTCGACGTTAAATGAGTGTGTGGCAAGTAATCTAACTCTAGCTCATCAATTTTGTGATTGTAATTGTAATTATAATTGTAATTGTAATTGTTGTTATTGAACTTATTCGCATTTGTTGTTTTATACTGTTGAGATTTGATTTGATTCTTTGTCTGAACGACCGTCAACCCAGACAAGACGGGCGTTAAGTCTCAGATTGACGAATTAAATTGATTATATAGCTTGATATCTTTCATCTCCATTTCGCCGGGCCGCGACTTGTGATAGGTATAAATGTGCGTCATTAGCGAATTGCGCGAACAATATACCCGCTCGCAGATGGCACAACGGTATTCCTCTTGGCGTACGGCATGTTTATCGGCAATGTGTCGCTTAAGCGAGGCTTTCGAGCAGAGAAGCTTGCCGCACAGTTGGCATGAGAACAGTTTCTTGGGTGAATTTCCTGTAAATTGGTTTGATTGGAGTTTGATGGTTGATATTGATATTGATATTGATATTGATATTGATATATTGATAGTATATTGGTATTTGCTTGATATTTCATTCATTAGGTATTTGCGTTTCATTTAGTTTTCTTTTCGTTTATAGTATACTAGTACGATTTTGGATTGGCTTAAACTTATTAACGATTAAGATATAGTTGTAGTAGGCTCATGTGTGTGTGAGAGTGTATATGATTGTGAATGATATAGCTACACACACACACACACATACACTTTGAACTGCATGTGCATAGCTATATATGTATATTTAATTTTTTTTATAATAATAATAATAATTTTCCTTTGAATGGCTTGAATTGCACAAAACATATTTGAATTTAGTTTAAAATTATAGCTTCAAATATTATGTTATATATAAATAAGTTGCAACAAATGGATAACAGATAACACAGATAACAAATTTAAATAATAAGTTTAACAAAAATTGTCAGTGTACCTCAAAGATGATTAGGGCGTCAAATTCATTTTAGCACGATGTGAACATTTAGGCGCGCTCTGTGTGGGCGTGGCATTATGTCATAATGGGCGTATTGGTGCGTATATATGTATATGTATGTATATGTATGTAGTATATGTGGTAAAAATGAATGAAGTTTCGAAATAGAATAAGATAAATTGAGCCAAAGGGACGCGCTTCAGACCATCTAATTTTTATATTTGTTTTTAGTGCATGGATTAGGTTAGGCTCTGCACACCATTCCCATTCCACCAAGACAACTCTGTTGACACAAACATAGATGGCAGGAAGACACACAGACAGAGAACAGATACATACATAGATAGCGAATGGGCGACGGGTGTTAGTGCATTTAAGATATATAGATATATATATAGATATACATATATACTCCTACGATTTGATATACACTCCAAATAAAACTTGGCAAATCGCTATAAATCGAAAATGTTTCTTAATTTCAGACATTCTTTTTGTTCTGGACATTTTGGTTTGTTTTTCTTTTATGGCGATTTTGAGCTGTTTTTTCTGAGTGCATGACCCTAATGCTGTAAAAGTATGCGATACATAACATAAATGTATAAATGACGAACATTCTACGTATGTCCATGTATGTAAGCACGCACATACATACGCACTTCCTAATCCGTCTCCAGATTAACTCACTTTAAACACACACACACACACACACACACACAATGGAACAGCTTGGATAGGGGGATAGACGCAGAACTTTGTCGGGAGAGAAAAAACGTAGGTAAGAACTAGAGCCGGGTAAAAGATGCACTCGATTTGGCAATCCCAAATCAAGTTCGATTATCGCAACACAAACACTGATCGAATGCTTCGAACAGGTCGAGCTCCGTTTGTCAAACAATACTTATTACAATAATACAAATCGATTAAGTATCCGAGTTTGATCCTCTCGACTATGTTGGTATGTGTGCGAGTACTCGACAAGTTGCATACATATCCAAAACAGCTGAGAGTTGATAAGTTGAGTCTTAAGAGATCCTCCTTTTTGAGCCCGTTTTCCAAAAAAGCAGCAGAGGTGAGCTGATCTCTGAGCAGCGGGAAATGTAAATGTAATTAAAAGCAATTCTAAGCACGCATCGCATCTTCATTTATATACAGTTTAGTTTTATTTAAATAATAACACATCGTTTGTTGTTGTTTTATTTATGAAAATATTTCATTTTCTATTTGTATTATTATATATGAATGCATGTGTTCGATTCGTGTATTTTCCTCACTATTATAAACTTTATGCTCGATTTACGATTTGATGAATTGAAAGGATTTTCATTTTCATTTGCATTTTCATTTTCATTTTGGTTTTAGTTTTTAGTTTTGCTTAAGTTTGTCTATTTGACATTTACATAAAATGCATTATGCATTATTCCATATTCGAAATCAATATTGATAATATTGATTTCGACTTGATTAAACATGTTAACCCCATTTTATATACACGTAGAAGTTGGAGAGAAAAAAAATGAAAGAGAAAACTAAAAACAAAACCTATTAAGTTTTCTCATTAAATATGTAACTTAAGAGTTCTTCAGTTGATGTCAGTTTTATGTAGTCGAATGTGAACATTATTCAAAAAAATTATCATCGATTCAAGTGTCCGTAAAGAAACTTGTTAGTTATTATTGATATTGTTTACTTTATTTATAAATACAACTATGTGGATACATAAGTATGTAAGCATATTGTAGCAATGCTCTTTGAATTGGCAATCGAAGTGAGATTTTTCTATCGAAATGTGAATGTGTACTGTGGATCGAACGTACCTAAATCATAGTTTATGAAACTAACAAATTATTAATCTGAATTTCAACAAATTCCATCTTTTTCTGCCCGTATACTTGATATACTCAAAATGTTTTTCCTAAAAACATTTTTCTTTTTTTTTTTTTGTTAGCTTGGAAAAACATTATCCTAAAATCTTGTAACATTTCATTTTATGAGTATATCAAGTATACGACTATGTTCGGAACTGAACAGAATATTGTTATTAAATTTTTGTTATTGCTTCTCACTCGATGCCATTTTGGTTGGGAATCTTACATTTTACTATTTTTATGTAAGTTGTGTATTATGTTTATACTCAGATATTATGATATTATTAATTTTTCTTGTCGGTTTAGTTAGTTACTGTTACTATTACTGTAGTTGTGTGTGTGTGTTTGTTTCATATTGTAATTAGAATATTGTAAGCAATATGGTAGAAGTGCGGCTTGGAGCTAATGTTTCATTGAATAATATATGTATGTACTTATATTGTTGTTTTTTCATTTAAATAGGACTTTGGAAAGCGGTTTTCATTATTAGTAAGTATTTAGGTCAGAAACATAAATACCCCATATTGATTTTAAAACAGAGAGAACATCACACTATTGTTTGTTGCTCATACTATAAATGTTACCGTTAGTGTTACCGTACTGTTACTGTTACTGTCACTGTTACTGTTACTGTTACTATTACTGTTAATGTTAGTGAGTTACTGTTGCCATCGATTTGACAAGTAATCGATATGATACTATGCTTAATGGATTTTGGTGCGCTATGGTTTTGGCTATGCTTGGATTTTAGCTCAAATTCAATACTGTGTGAATATATTTTATAGAAGGAGTAAGCTGGTAAATCTGGTTGCTGCACTGAATGATAATCAAAAAGAATACAAATATTTCAAAATTTATCTGGTCTACTTCTCCTATGCTTGGTTTAGTATGCGGTATTATTAAGTTTTAATAATATAAACAACATTTAAAGTGGAGAGCATTGTGCACAAATATAATTATATGTATGTACATAATTACTATGTATGTACTTGATGTAAGCTGTTTACAACTTCGGTATGACATTTCCTTAAATATTGTTGTAGTTTTTTTTCGTTTTCTTTTCATTTTTTTTTTTAAATAAAACCTCTAGTTTTTTGCGCTTTGTTTTATTTAGTAGTATAAACATTGCTTCCATATTTAGTTTTGGGTTATTTGTTTAACTATTTTAGGTATTTACAATTATATTTTTATTTTTTTTAATATTTTTATTTAGTTGTGGCTGTCTATATTTGGGGTGTGTGTGCGTATCGCATTTGCTAAGAAAAAATTCAATTTAAATCTTTGAATCCTTATGGTATGACACAATAATCATAATCCATTGACATTTTCAGAATAATCAGATCAGTAGTATCTTTCGATAAGGCTATAATGGTGTTGAGCCATCAGTCAACAATCTAGGTTCAAATTGCTGCGCAATCGAATTCGAATTCTTAAACATCAAGTAATGCATATGGGTGTTTTTTTTTCTGCTTTTTTGTTTTTTTTTGTTTTTTGCGAATATTGCATATGCTCAGATCGCATTTCTTAGTTTATAAAGTCTAAAGACACACTTTAATCAAATTTGGTATACAAAAAAAAAATGAATTATAATAGTAATATAATATAATAGTGTAAACATCAGATGGGTATATATGTATGTATAAATAAAAAAGATTTTCAGACTTTTCGTTGTGCCAAAAAAAAAACACTTCCTTTCATTTTCTTAGCGAGTAGCTTAACATTCGCATACATCTATGGATGTACGTATGTATGTATGTATGTAAGAAATGTAAAAATGGATAAAAAATAAAATTTCACTACACGCTTGTCAATATGTATGCATACGTGTATATGAATCAGTGCTGCCGTTTAGCTATTTTCTAGCTAAAATTTAACTCTTTTTAGAGGCTTGATTCGCTTGATTTGGCATCTAAATGACAAGTACTCACAGCAACATTGATGCACATACATGTATGTAGGTATGGAGCTGAGCTGAGTCTGATGTAAGTGAGTAATACATACACAGCACATCCATACACATACACATACATAGTTGCGCTTGTATGTGTGTACTTAGCTTTTATTTAAATTATGTAAGTATTCGCGCTTCGCTCCCTAACTATTCGCGCTGGTCGTCAACTATTTCGAAATTGCACGCTTATCATTAATATGCGGTTCAATTGCCATTTTGTTGATGTTTTACTTTTCTTCTTCTTTAAGGATACTTCAAAAGTTCAGTCTTGAAAATCAATGTAATGCAAATGAAAATCTTAAATACTGCGCTTAATCCAAATTTTGATTATACGTTACAGGTTCGAATTTTTCTCATCTCACAAAATGCATGCCAATTGCTAAAAATATATATATAAGTATAATGATTGACTAATCAGTCCGGGACAAACAATTTAATTGCCTTTCAAGTACTAATTGTCACGAAAACCAAAACAAAAAAAAAAAAAAAAAAACAACGTATCGCTCGACAGACAGATAATTTGCAAAATTAGCAATTTCTTGGGCCTAAAAACTATCAGTCCTTCTCCTTTCCGATTTCAACATAATTCCTACTACACGTTTAGGCCAGATTAACCTAAAAAGTTAGGCTAATCGGAACCTAGGCTAAACTAACCCCATACAATATTGTAAAACTTTTCAAATAACTGTAGCTAATGCGCATTTTGGTATTTTTCTACCGAATTTTGTAAAAGTTATTCATTAATGTGTAGGATAATCAATAAAACTGGAAGATAACGAAATTTTGACTCATCAATTGCAAATAGGGATTTTTTTGGAAGTCGACTTTTACGAATGTACAAATACGAATGTACAGAATTTTACAATTGTTTTTTGTTTGTTTTCTCTTTGACTTCTTAATTCAGATACAGATTTATGTGCACTTATACATATACATATATATATATATGTGTGTATATATTTATGGGTACAGGTTGATAATAAATTCAATTGTTTATAATTATTATTATTATTTTTTAAATTGATTATTAAGTCATAGTTATATACATATATCCATATGTATTTCCGTATGTATTGTATACATATGCGTATAGCTCTGACTTAGCATTACTTTTATTGTACATATACATAAACTGTACCTTGTGTTTACAACTATCAAAAAAAAGAACACTCACACATATACATATATTTACTTATGATTAGATTTTACACTGCTAACAGTGGTATTTTACATACTCATTAAATGAATACTTACTGACTACATACATGTACATATGCGTAGTTATCAGAGTAAAAAAAAAAAAAAACACGAGCATACGCATGGGTAGTTGTACATTGAATGTTAGGTTATGTTGCATGTTGCATGAGTTGCATGAGTTGCATGTTGCATGAGTTGCATGTTGCATGAGTTGCGCTTGCCGGCCGGCCAACTAGCAGTATTGTCAAACGGAAAGTGTTAAAGTAAGTAGAGTGTTGTAAAGTGTTTTGTGTATGTACGATGAGTAGTTACATTTATGTGCTAGCTAGGAATACAAGGACTGCATCGTATATGGCACACTATTCTCTACTCCAGTTAAATCAGTTAATATATCCAGATGATTCCGTGCTGTCGATGTCTCGATGCTATATAGATGATTGGGTTTATGTGTGGTCGATCAATGGGTAATCGGTTAATTCAGTAAAAAAAAGGTCAAAATAGATGCCTTGCATTAAGAACTCCTTCGAACTCCGATTTGCCTGTCTGTTTGTCTGTCTGTCTGTCTGTTTGTCGGCTTACAATGGGTAATACTCAAGAGGTATATATTATTGTTATAGATGAGTGTAGTATGTGTGTGTGCGTGCGTGTGTGTGTGTGACAGTCTTTTATGCTTTGCTTTACGTTGCTTCGCTCGGTTGGGTCAAAATTTTATACGGGCCTTTCCTTGTTGCAGTGTCCCATAAACTCTATTGCATTTCGTTAGAAAAAAAAAACAAAAAAAAAACACCTGCTCAAATATATGCGCGTTAAAGGTTTGCAATTCGATAAAATTTGTTGTTTTTTTTCGTTTTTCATTTTTCATTTTTCATTTTTTGTTTGTTGTTTGTTGTAAAAAATCACAGTTTTTCCATTCATTTGCCTAAACATGTTATATGTATCTTCATTTTAGTCAACTTTTTGTGTGTGTTCAGTTGTGTGCCAAAAACAGTCCATTTCAGTTTTCGCCAGGTTGAGATCCAAAGTGCATACAAGTGTGCATGTATGTGTGTGTATTTATATATAATATATATGTATTTAGTTATAGCTTAGCCCGCTCGCTGCGCACAGTTAATCCTCCTCCGCTCTGCTGATCATTCCTCCGTTGCGTGTGTGAGTGTGTGTGTGTGTGTTCGATTCGGTTCGGTTCGGTTCGATCGCTGCATAGCTTCCTGTGTGGGTGTGTGTGTGTGCGTGTGTGTGCGTGTGCGTGTGTCTGTCTCAGTGTTGCCAATTCATCTAGCTATGTCTAGCTATATTCAACTGATTTAGCTATTTTGTTCGCATCTCAATGGTTATTTTTAGCTATTTAAAATATGGGATTTAGCTACTCTTTGTTTTTAAAGTGGCATTTGGCAACACTGGTCGGAGCATACATTTCAGCGATCCGCTTATTGGTCTAATAAATTCATTCGTTCATAGCGATGATGATGGGCGTGGCTGTGCGGGTGGGCGTGGCTGTGTGGGTGGGGGTGGGGGTGGGTGTGCGGGTGTGGATGTGCATGTCCATGGGCATGCGCCGTTAAATGCGACAGATGCCCGCCGTGATGCTGCTGCTGCTGATGTAGATGAAGTGCTCCCGCCGCTGCCGCTGCCGCCGCATAGACGCCGCCGCCGCCGCTGCCGCTGCCGCCGCCGCCGCTGCCCTGATCAATTTGCGTGAGATCGATCGATGTTGGCGTGGCCCCGCCGCCCACCTGCCCACCGTAGTCGTTGTTGTTGGGGCCACCTGAAGGTGACGACGCCGCCGCCGCCGCCGCTGCCGCTGCTGCTGCTGCTGCTGAGTTGTTGAGCGCAACATGGAACAGCTGCTGCAAGAGTTGATGCTGATCTTATAAGAAGTCAATGCACGGCTTGACCATGTTCGGCGACGACGACTGCTGCTGCTGCTGCTGCTGGTGCTGCTGCTGGTGCTGGTGATGCTGCTGCTGCTGCTGCTGATGCGCCGCTGCCAGCTGCAGCGTAGAGCTGGCCGTGCCGCCGGCGACGGCTGCGGCGCCAACAATGGGCGACAGTAGCAGCTCAGCAGCGGCCGCAGCGGCAGCTGCTGCTGCGGCCACAGCATTACCCCCCGCCCCGCCTCCCCCCGAGCTAAGCGACTGATGCAGCCGGCTGCCCGGGCTGCCGCCAGCCTGTCCCACTCCGGCGCCATGATGGAAATACGAATGATGATTCTTTTGCCGGCGATGATAGATGCTCTTGTGATTATTTAAAGAGTTCAGAGTGCGAAAGACCTTGTGGCACAGATTGCAGACGGCATTGTTGAGCGGCTGCAGATGCTGTTGCTCCTTGTGCCGCTTCAGCGTCAGCTTTGTGCTGAGCAGCTTGCCGCACACATCGCAACGATGGCACGCATTTAGGGGTAGGGGCAACAGCAGACGATTCGCCGCCTGGGCAACATCATTGGCCCTGGCCGAGTTCAGCGGATTGCCGGCGCCGCTGCTAACCGCGGCGGAGGGCGAAAGGGAGGCGCGTCTATGATGCTGATGCAGCAAATGGTGGCGCTCCAGCGGCGAGCCGGCACGTGCCGCCATCGCATGCGCATGATGGGCAGCGGCAACCGCCGCGTGTGCCGCAGCCCCCGGCGACAGATCGTGATGCGAATGCAGCTGCTGATGATGGTGGCTCGAGAGCATCGACAGCGGATGCTGGCCAAAATGCGGCGACGGCGCCGATAGATTATGATGCGGCGGCGGTGGTGTTGTCCCCGGCGTTATCTGTGCTCCTTCCAGCTCACGCTCACGCTCCCGTTCCCTCTCCCGCTCCCTCTCTCTCTCCCTCTCCCTTTCGCGCTTGTGGTAAGCGGCGCTCGCGTTTGCTGTCGGCGACGGCGACGGCGTCGCGTCGACGCCGGCGGCGCACTGCGAGGAGCGGGACAGGCTGCTGCGCTCGCTGTTGCCACGTTCTCGCTCTCTCTCTCTTTCTCTTTCTCTCTCACGTTCTCGTTCACGTTCACGTTCGCGTTCTCGTTCTTGGTGCAGTTGCAGTTGTTGTTGTTGTTGTTGTTGTTGTTGTTGTGGGTTATGTTGTGTGGAATGATGTTGGAGTTGGAGTTGGAGTTGGTGTTGTGATGTTGGCTGTTGTTCTACTTGTTGTTGTTGTTGTTGTTGGCTGTTGCTACTACTATTACTAGGGTTGTCACTACCACCGGGCACTATGACGCCGCCGAGTAGGCTGGTGCTGCCACCTATACGTCATATAGGAAGAGAAGAAAAAAAGAGACAATAGTGACTTTTCTGTATATTTGACTTGGTTTCTGTTGTTGTTGCTGTTGCTGTTGTTGTTGCTGTTGTTGTTGCTGTTGTTTGATTTGTATGTTTGCATCTGTATATCTTGCTTGTCTGTTAGTTCGTGGTTCGCACACACACACGCACACACGCACACGCACACACATGCATGCATGCATGCACGCAGCACGTCAGGTGTGTGTGTGTGTGTGTGTGTGTGTGTGTTTCGATGTCTGTGTGCGTTTGTTGTCTTGTGTTCTGTTGTTGTTCTGTTAACTTTTTTTAGTGGTGGTCAGTGTGTTCTGTTTTTGTGATGTGTTTTTGGTATTCGTTTTCGTATTCGTATTTTTTGTATTATTTACTTTACATAATATTACACTAACAAATCCAGGCTCAAAACAATTGTAATTTTGCTGATTTTTGCTAATATTTGGAATATATATATGTGATTATATATGTTTCATTTTGAATTTCGCTTCTGTCTCTGTTTCATTTGAATTTAATTTAATAAAAATCATCATCATCATCAATGTGGTTAAAATTTCATTATTTTGGCAAATTTTGCAAACAAATTTTTCGAATTTTTTTTTTCTCAGTGTCGCCTTTCGCAAAAACATGTATGTAAATAAAATATTAATAAAAACTGTTCTGTTTCGGTTTTTTTTTTTTTTTTATTTTTTTTTTGTTGCATGTTAAGTTGAAATTTGTATTTGCGGCTCTCGTGGAAGCTGCACAAGTTTTGTCCAAAATTTGGACAAATTTTGTGCAGTTTTAAGTAAAATTTTGGTTGCGATGCGAAATGTTGTTATTTTTGCTTCATCTTTTTTTTTTTGGAATTTTTTTTTTTTGATTTTTACCATTTTCTTTCGCAGTTGTGGCATGCCACAAGGCTGCAACCAGGTGAGTTAATCAGAACTCACCAAAAAAATTCGTACAAAAGATATTTTGTATCTTCGCTTCGTTCCTCGGCAAATCTTGAATATCTGTACCAATGGCTGTGTCTGTTTTTTTATTTTTTTTTTGTGAAATATATTTTGTTTTTTTTTTGGAAATTTCTTGTATAGTTTTAAAACCAATTTATCGTTTTGTTTTAGCAAAATTTTGAAACATGTTTGGCCTGATTGATTTGTAGTATATAAAATGTTTTTTTAGTAATATTTTCGTTTTTTTTTTTTTGTTATATTTTTTTATTATAATTTTTTTGTGATTGTTATTTTTGTGATTATCTCGACTATTTTCTGTTGTCACTAGTGTCTCTTTTTTTTCAAACTCAAACGCAGCACCTTTGCCTTTGTGATGCGGTTGGTTCAATTTGGTTTTGGTTCAAAATCAACCAAATATACCGATTTTTCAAATGTGCTCTTTGCGGGGGGGTTGGGGGCGGTTATGGTAGGGGGAGGTCAGGTTGGGCTTTTTATAGTAGGTAAACATTAGACAAATATATATGTTGTATATATCGGTTGGACCGGGTTGGACTTAATAAAAAGGTTTGTGCAGGTGTGCAGGTGTGTGTGAGTGTGTGTGTGTGTGTGTGTGTGTGCATGTGAAAGACATTTGGATTGATACTTAACATTTGGCAGGTAACAGCTGTTCGGTTGTGGTGGTGACAGGATCGGGGGCACAGGAACACACCTTAGGTTAGCTGGTTACCAGTTATTGGATACTAGATGCGGGGACTTGGAGCAATGGATGTGTGATTAGGAGTTGCGTTCTTCGGTTGGTTTTTTTCTTTTTTTGTGGTATTATACGTATTAGTAATTGTTGGTCGAAACAGGGGGAGTGGGGGGGGGGGGGGGGGCATACTTATGTTAAGTAAAACAAATGACTCTCTTCACATCTCTAATGTGCGCTTGCTTTCACAATGTTTATGTTATGTTATATTTTCAAGTAAGTAGGTGAATGTGTTTTATTATCGCAGCTTCTTCGACCCAATCTGAACACACAAACTTTCATTTTGCCACACAAATCTATTTTCTGTGTGACAAAACTAACACAATTAGAATCGACAGGCTTTCGCTCTAAAATAAATTTTTATATATTGTCCGGCATGTTAGAGATATACATAGATAATGAGAGAGAGAGAGAGAGAGAGAGAGATACAATGTGTGTGCGTGTGTGTGTGTGGTGGGTGTGTGAGTGTGTGAGTGTGTGAGTGTATGTAATGATTGATGCTGATTGATTGCCATTTAATGGCATAGTGATGGATTCTTGGATAGATTAATTGATTGACTGATTGATTGATTGAATGCTTCATTGACCGGCTACCTGACATTTTGAACTGATCAAATATACAAATATACAAATACTATATATGTATATAGCGCATACTCGATTCTTATTGGCATCGAGCTGGTTAAATGAAATATATGCGTTTTATGTGTAGGTTTTTATTATTACAGTGTTATAATCAAAGAACTCCCATACTGCAATTGCTTTCTTACATTCATACATATATCGAATAGATATATAGATATATAGATATATACCATATATGTGTGATTAATGTGGATGTGTGAATGTACTTAATTGCTTTAGGCATTGCTCTTGCTTAAAACTATAAACTAACGAACACAGGTGCACTCATAAAGTATCCGGTTAACATTTTCCATGTCTATATATATCTACAATTGTTTTTTATCATCTCTCTTAAAAAATACCAAAAAAAAAAGATATACTCTATATATATATTTAAAAAAAAAAAACCAAGATTAGCCTAGATGTTAACAAATGTATATGATAAACTTTTAAGTTGTAATTATTATGTTGTATATTTTTTCTTATTTACTGTAAGTCTATAAAATATCATATGTGCGTATGTGTGTGTGTGTGTGTGTGTGTGTGTGTGAGAGAGAGTGTTTATATAGTATATAGGGTATGCACTTCTCCTGGTTAGCTTAAGCCTACATAATTAAATTATCATTTATGTTTTGCATTTCATCCAAATACATAACTTTGCAATTGGTCGGTCGTTCGGTCGGTCGCTTTCTTTCATTTTCAACTTATTCTCATTCTTCTTTATGTGGTATTAAAAAAAAAAACGAATTTGTGTATAAAAAGCTTTAAAGGCTACGATTTGCACAACTGATTCGATTTGTGCCTAGGCTTACCTCTAAGTCTATATATATTTACTTAGCTGTATTTTATTTAAATTGTATTTTATTAAAGCCATTTGAAGAATTCACTACCGGCACCTTTTTGTAATTTATCATTTCTCTTCTTTTTTTTTCAACTCTACTCTATGTTTAGATTATTAATATGAAAAAAAATGATTGGAAAATGAGAAGATTTCAATAACATTTTATACCACTTCTCAAGAGCGAAAATTGCCCCCACGTGCTACTAATATGCGTGTGCGTGTATATATACTTATGTACGTGAGTGTAAACAGAGACAAATGCACATACATATACTTATGTAGAACGATAACTGGAGCATAGCTTAGAGCACCTCCCGCTTACCAGCACAAATTGTGTGTTTCTATGTCTAGATCTCTTTCTGTTACTGTTACTGTTACTGTTACTGTTACTGCTACTGATTCTGATTAAGTTATAATTGATTTGCTTACAACTACAAAAGGCAACTAAGTGTTACTAGCCTAGAATGTAATTATTTTGCTCTGCATATATAACCGTGTATTTGGGGTATTCAGAGTTGCCAGCAAAGCTGCATAAAGTTGACTTTGGATTGATTTTTCGCAGCGAAATGCCGAAATCTTAACTGAACTCCACGCCATTTAAAGCAACACTAACATTGCAAGTCTAGAGTTGGGCTCTGGAAGAAGTAGAGTGCAGAGTGGAGAGTCAAGCCAAGTCTACTTTATGTATAGCTTTGCAGGCGACTGTAAATATCCCAAATATGTACATACATACAGAAGCGCCGTTGTCGTAATTCTCTCCATTTTGTATACTTGTGTGTTGTATAATGTAAATGTAAATGTATATATGTGTGTGTGTGTGTGTGTATGATCGTGTGTGCGTGTGCGTGTGCGTGTGTTGTACATATGTATCTATGCAAGTATATATGTTGCTTTAATTTGATTAAGATTACAGTTACTCGTATTTGCAAATGTGTATCGCCCATTTTCATATAATTGACAAACTTAACAAAGGTTTCCTCTAATCTGTATTTACTATGCGAATATAGCCCGTAGCCAGAGGAGCGAATGCAGTTGCAGTTGCAGTTGCAGTTGCAGTTTCGGTTGCAGTTGCGGTTGCCGTTTGTTGAACACCCAACATTTTAGCTGCAGCTTCAAAAGTTCACATTGGCCTGGTGATGATAGTCAAAGTACATGAAATTCTATGAGGAGGAGTGATGGTTCAGCTGCTGATGGTAATAGGTGCTGGCGGCCTGTTGACCGGTGGTCGGCTCCTGCTTCGGCTGCTTCAGATTGCGATGGTATATGCTCTTGTGGTTGCGCAAACTGTTCAGGGAGCTGTAGACCCGCTTGCAGATGTTGCACACCGGCTCCTTGGTGGGCCGCATGTGTACGTTCTGTATGTGCCGCTTGAGCCTGGTCAGGGAGCTCAAATTCTTGTTGCACGGATTGCAGCGAAAATCATCGCCGCCGCTGGAGGCATTCAGGCTGCCGCCGGATGTGTTCAGTTGTGAGTTGTTCAGCGAGTTGTTGGCGCTGTTGCCGCTGGTCGAGGCCGATGCGTTGGCCGTTGCCGCCATATTGGCCATCACCGCGGCGAACATTTGCTGCTGCGCAGTTGTTGGTGTGTTCGCAGCGGGCGGACTGCAGCCGAGTATACCGTTGCTTGACTGACTGCCGCTGCCTGCATTGCTCAATTGGTGCTGTTGTTGTTGGTGCTGTTGCTGCTGCTGCTGCTGTTGTTGGTGCTGTTGTTGCTGCTGCTGCTGTTGCTGCTGCTGCTGTTGTTGCTGCTGCTGCTGCTGTTGCTGCTGCTGCTGCTGTTGCTGAGGCAGCGAGGGTGTAAGTATGCCGCCGTTGCTGCCGCTGCCGCTGCCCGTGCTGCCTGCGCTGATATTGTTGTTGCAATTGGCTGCGAATGTGGAGAGATTAAGCCCACAGATGCCAGAGGCGTTTGTGATGGCTGTTGATGTTGTTGTTGTTGTTGTTGTTGGCGTTGGCGTTGTTGTTGTTTGAGTTGTTGTTGTTGTGGTTTTTATTGTTGTTGAGTTATGGTTGTTTGTTTGTTCAGAGTAGAAGTTGTTGTTGTTGTTTGTTGTTGTAGAAGTTGTAGCATTTGTCGTCAGTTGACCTGACGACAAAGTAGGGAAGAAAGTCAGAAAACGTCGCATTAGCCCAAGGACAACGAGTTGAGAATTTGTTTTTGGTTTATCGAATTTTGTAGGTGGTTGGTATTTTTTTTTTTATTAAGTTTTTGATATATTTTTGCTTTTTTAGTTGAGGATTTTATCGAAAAATTATCATTAATAATTCGCAAGCATTTTTTTCATCAAATATAATATATATTTTTTGATTTAGTGTTCGTTTAATTCAAATATATATGCATATTGCAATTCTAGATTGCCGCTCACATACTCTAACGTTTTTTCTATTGTTTTAACTTTTAATTTAACTTTGGATTTATTTGATATTTATGGTAAATTACAATTTAGTAAGTGTCCTACGTACAAAAAAAAATGTATTTTTCATTTCTTTTTCTTTTTCTTTTTTTTGGTTTGTTTTTGATTTTGATTTATTTACTGTTTTTGCATCAGATGAGAGATTTGGGGGTCAAGTCGTGTTGTTATATGTATATGTAAGTAGCATATACATATGTATATTGTGGCAAAATAAGAAGAAGAATTTCGGCTTTAACAAGTGGACAAATTAATTTCCTTTCTGATTGTTCGTCGACATTTCAATATCTGACTAGACCTGAGAGATCCGAAAACTAAACTGCGCCTGGCTGCAGATCGAAGCTAACTGTAGAGATTTCTGCTTCAGCTTCGAGCTGCAGTCAATCATTGTCACAGTTACAGTTACAGCCAATCACATGATGTGTGCTCTCTTTTCTCTTTAATTTGAACCTGGACTCTGTTTGATACTCTTTTTGTTTTTTTTTAATTTAATTTTTTGTTTTTTTTTCGTTTTGTTTTCGATTTGTTTTTGTATTTTTACTGTTGGGATTAATATTGTATTGTTTGTAATTTCGTTGTTGTTATTGTTGTTGTTGTTGTTGTACTCGTTACCGTTGTGTGGCGGAGTGTGTGGCAATATACAGAGAGAGAGAGAGAGAGAGAGAGAGAGAGGGGGGGGGAGTAGAGGAAATCAAACGTGTGTGTGTGTGTGTGTTGATAGACTTTCATATTCTTCTTGTTGTTTGTCTGTGTGCGTGTTTTTTTGTGTTTTTGTATTTGTATCTGTGTATGTGTGTGTGTGTGTGTGTGTGTTAAACACCATCACCATAATAGTTCTTGCTGCGGTTTGTTGTTGCTGTTGTTGTTGTTGTTGTTGCTGTTGTTGAGTTTAGTTTCTTGTATTTGTTGTGTATATTTACATGTATTGTGTGTGTGTGTAGTTGTGTGTGGTTGTGTGTGTGTGTCACTTAAATAAAGGACTAAAAATAAACCATTTCCAAATTCGTTTTTCATCATCTCATTATCATCGTCTCATCATCATGTTTATCAGTTTTCGAAGGCGAAGCCATTGCAAATTTCAAATTAGCAACTTTGTTTTTATATGTATATTAATTTAAGTATTTTGTGCATAAAAAGTTGTTGTTTACATTGATGTCGAAATGTTTTTGTTTTTTTTTTTGGATTTTTTTTTTATATTTTTAGGCATGGGGAGTGTGGATTTTTCTTTTTTTTGATTTTGATTTTGGGAATTTGTTTCATAATATTAAATATATATAAAATTATGCGAAATCATTTATGCTTAGTCATAATAAAAGTACAACAAATGGATGTTTCTCTTATCGTAATTGCACAGCAAATTTAATTTTGAATTTTTTTTGCCAACTTAAACAAATGCAAAGTAAAAATTTGTACAATTTTTTTGTCTTAATTGATGCACAACTCAATTTCAATTGCATTGGTGAATTTAATGTATCGAATTTTCATTGAAACAAACACACACACATACACATACACACATGTGTGTAGGCGTGTGTGTGTGTGTGTGTGTGTGGGGGGGGGGGGGGGGGGGAGGAAGGGGACTAACCCTTGGATTTGTCCAAGAATGAGTTAATGGTGCAAGTTGGATGTGAGTGCTGTGCAACTTGTTTGTTCATTGGGTACAGGGTATAGTCAATTATAGTTATCGATAGTTATCGATTATGCGATTATTCGACTCGAAGTTGCCAATATGTGTGTGTGTGTGTGTGTGTGCGTGTGCTTAAAACTTAACTTACAAAAAGTAATTTACAGTATTGCTTAAAAGTTGTTCACCAATTAATTCAACTTAAAATTAGTTAATTTCGCAACTAAATTCAACTAAATGCTAAGCTCTTCTCTGTGTGTCTTCATTTCGCATGTGTGTATGTATGTGTGTGTGTGTGTGTGTGTGTATGTGTGTGTGTGTGTGTGTAGAACAGCAACAAATATACATATTTGGGGAGCGTAATTTAAAGCGTTTTATCATCAATTATATACGTGAAGCTTTCGACCTTTTACTGTTAACTGTTTGTATATATGTATATGTATTTGCATTTGTATATGTATTTGTATTTGTTTTGAATTCGTGTAGACCTTTGAATATTTGCCTGTGTTTGCACGTGGAGTAAAGCACAATTAACATGAGTTAGGTATTCATAATTGTTACTGTAATTAAACTACTTAATGTAATTGTAATGGTAACTCTTTTGTAATTGTATTTGTAAATGTATTTGTAATTGTAATTGTATTTGTAATTGTAATTGTAATTGTATTTGTAATTGTATTTGTTATTGTTGTTGTGTATTGATTGAATCGATCATCTCTTAGGGCTTAAAAAAGTTTTCGAATTGTACTCTTTGCTTTATCGCTAACATCATTTTGTTGGTATTTTTTAAATACTGTTAGTATTATTTTGGAAAGTAAATAGGTACATATAGCGTTAGTTATCATTGAGGTTAGTTTTTTTTTAGCTGTTAGAGCTGGTTGTATGTGTGTGGCGTATGTGTGTGTATATGTGTATGTGTGTGTATGTGTGTGTGTATGTGGGTGTGGTAGGTATGCGGATGTATGTATTAGTAGTGATCTCGAGCGCCTGGTGCTGCTGAATTTGGTACTTATTTTTATTGCTGCTTTTTGGACTTTTTTGCTTTCTTTTTTTCGGTTAAAGTTTCGAGTTTCGGATTGGTAAGGCCTCGCAATCGCTAATAAACGTTACACTTGAAGGATATATACTTTGTTTTATTCTAGTATTTGTATTTGTATTTTTGTGTTTTTTTTTTAACTTAATCGAAGTGCGTGTGCGTGTGCGGGTTTGTGTTTCTTACGGGAAGGGGCCAAGACCATTGTGTGTGTGTGTGTGTGTGTGTGAGTTATTGCTGTTGTCTGCCCGACTAAAATATAATTCACCATTTCAACGTGTGTATGTAATTGTTTGTTTGTGTGTGTGTGTGTGTGTGTGTATGAGTGTGTGCGTATGCGTACTTTTCTCTGTGTGGGTAAAGTATATAGAGGCTTTCGTTAATGCACATACATACAAACAAACGAGCATGCATACACATACACAAACACATACACACAAGCATGCTTGTGCGTATATGTGTGCGTGTGTATGTATGCCAGCACGTATGTACATATGATGTACACGATCGATCGCCTGATGTCGGATGTAAGTAGTACATATGTATACAAATGCCAATTGTTGTGCAGCTTCAATTCGATTCTATGCATATATCTTCACATTTCTGTTTCCGTATTCAAATAAGCATATTCGGATTTGCCAATTTAATAATTAGCCAGCCAATGGAGCCTACCTCAGTTTTCGGGGGGTGGGGTTTGTTGGGAAAGTGTGCGCTTTTTCTAATTTGCGGGTAAGCACGATGTACATACATACATACATATAAATGGGACATGATGTATGCACATACTATGCTATGCTAGGTTAAATGCCTGACCAATTCATTGATGTAAATATACATACAGATACATCAGCCGTGATGTACGCACATACTATCGCATGTGTAGTACATATATGACATGATGTATGCACATACTATGCTATGCTAGGTTAAATGCCTGACCAATTCATTGATGTAAAAATACATACAGATACATCAGACGTGATGTACGCACATACTATCGCATGTGTACATATATGTTTGCCTAATTTACGTTCAGGGGACAGGACGGATGATCGGGATATATATAGTATATACGTAAATGTTCATCAAGGGGGAAGAGATGATATGTAAGCATATGTATCGCACTTTGCATATACATACACACATTTTGATGAATATATGTACATATATGTATGTAGATACATATGTATGCATGTATGTGTGCGTATGTTATGCTGTTTGAATGTGCAAATAAAAATGTTATGCGTTTAGCTTTTGTTTCATATTCGAAATTAAATTTTGCTCATTAGTTTTAATTTGAATCAAATCGAATTGGAAATGAAAATAATTTCAAGTAATTAAAAAACAATTTTAAACGAAAGACACATTAAAAATAACGGTGCAATTGATGTTTTATAATTGTTTTGGTTTTTCATATTTTAAAAGTTTTTTAGTTTTTTCAATGCAAATACATATAATTGAAGCTTTTCTTTTGCTTTTGCTGTTTATTGGGGTCAGAGTTGGGATGTTGTGGGGAAAGTGGCAAGGGGCAAGGGGGAATATGGCTTGGAGAATTGGTATACTTAGTTTTAGACACAAGCACGACGACGTACAAAAGTAAATTAAAAAATTTCAATACATAATATATTTAAGTATGTATATATTCGATCGATCGATTATAATGCGTTGCATTTTACCGAAACAGAAGAGTTACATCAAATAAGGGTTGTTGTGGCTGTTATGTATGTACTATGGCATGGATCAATCAAAAGAACTCAACTGAACTCAACTGAACTCAACTAAAATAAATAAAAGCAACAAAGCAACTATTTAAAAATAATATTTAAACGCTTCTTGACTTCCCCTTCCTCTTTCTCTCTCGCTCGCTCTCTCTTTCCCTAGGAGGCTGGGCAACAGTGTTGCCAACTGCCCGCCGATAAAAGCCTGAATAGACAACACTGCTTGATGACAGTGTTGTCAACAGTAGTTAAATCCAGTGTTAAGAATAGCTTTAAGAAAAAAGCCGAAATACTTGCCAAAAAAAAAAAAAATAGCTAAATCAGTTTAAAATGCCAACTGTTTCCGGCTGACAAGTTCTAACAATAGCCAAATGTGGCTAGAAAATAACTGGCTGGCAACACTGAAAATATTCGAGAAAGTTATCACATTTGAGCCTAAATAAAATTCGGGCCATTTTAGCAAACTGATTTAACACAGAAACGAAAACGGAAACGGAAACGAAACGGAAACGGGAACATGAATTGAAACATAAAAAAAAACAAAAACCATAATCATTTCATTTGGCATATAAGTATACAATTAATAGATATAAGCGTAATAAGGTAATTGAACGCATTTGATAATTGTGTTTGATATGTATGCATGTGGATATATGTGTGTGTGTGTGTGTGTGTGTGTGTGTGTGTGTATGTATAGAATGTATTGCTGATGGTTTTTTTTTTTATTATTATTACGAATACAAAATTAGCACACAAATCAACGAAACTAAAACGTTAAACGATTAAACGATTAAAATGGACTCAGAAAATGAACGAACGAACGAAACAAAAAAATTACGGAAAATATATATTTAAGATCATCATTCTGTTCAAAGCTAGCTTCAATATTGATTCTAATTTGAGCTCGGTTTCGAATTCGAATTGGTTTGTTTACCGAATTCCTAATACGAATTGACTAGCTTTAAATGTTCGGCATTCGTATAGCGGTGTGTGAGAGAGAGAGAGAGAGAGAGAGAGAAGGAAAGATATAGAGAGAGCGATCGAATGTGGCTTTATGACATATTTAGAGTATATTTTGTTGAATCTGATTTAACATGTGTGAAACATGAAGTAAGCCGAATGAACTTGAAATCTAACACACAAAAAAAAAATACGCACAAAACACTGAACCAAACAATCAAAATACGTTGCCCCAATTGTTTTTTTTTGCTAATTGGAAAATACGTTGCCCCAATTGGAGTTTTGCTCATTAGACACAGGCACATCCCAGTTTCAGTCCAATTCATAAATTATCAACACGAGCTGAGCTCCCGTAGAAATCTCAAATAGATGCTTCTATGTCTATGTCTGTTCATACACTCCAAAAAAATGTTCATTCTTAGTTCTGGAAAATCGCCATAAAATGAAAATTGATTTCTCAATTTGTTGTAATTAGCTAAAAAGTTCCTCAACAATTTTCTTTTGATTATATTAAAAACTATCACAAGTTATTTTATTTTTTTTTCTATCCGTTTTTTCTTTAGGGAAAAAGTATTTTATGTCAATTTTCTCAAAACAATTTTTTTGTAAATATATTATTTAGCTACTAAAAAACAATAACAAGTTATTCCAGTTATTTTATTCTTTCTTTAGTATTTAGTATTTTCTGGCAATTTTCTGAAATGCATGAAAATCGTTGTTTTCAGTGTATCTGTTCCTGTTCATGTTGGGGCAGGCCACAAAGCCGCAAAGCCGCAAAGCTTTTCCGAACTGGTTTTAGGTTGAAGCATGTTCTGAGGCACGCACATCCTGTGTGTGTGCGAGGGAGGGCTGGAAGGGCTGGAAGGGGGCGTGGCAAATTGTTGTGGCCTAACCTCAGAATAACAGCGGCAATTAAAATGTGCGCCACATATTCAAAAACAGTCAATTTTGCTAAACATTCCTTCTCCCCGTCAAAGTGCGTTCGTTCAGTTAATTAGTTTAATGTATTCACACACACGCACACACACACACACACACACACACACGCACAGTAAAGGAGTCTGTGGCAAGGATTGCTTGCAAAGGACTCACGTATCGGAATGTTGGGTTCAGTGTGATGCTTACATGAATATGGCTGGATTATGAAATTTCGATTTCGCATTGCTAGCACATTGCTCCGCATTATCATTATGTGATAATCATCATCATCATCATCGTGAGCATCATTAGCGTCATCAGCTTGGCGGTTTGTTATACATATGATTATTACGGCTAACTGATTTGTATGGCCTAAACTCAAAGCATTTCCGTTTTTCAAATTGTTTAAATTTGACGTTTGGCGGAAATAAATGAAAACATTTACCATCGAAACAATCGAACAAGAAAGAAATTTATACACTTTTCTTATTGGACTTGAAGATGCAAACAGAACAAAAAAAACGATTAGATAAAAAAAAAAAAAAAAAATTATTGAAAATAAAAACTGTTTTGTAACTATTTTATTTCAGCATTAAGTTTACGTGTTTGCAATTCTAAAATGTCCCTGACAAAGGTGGGCAGACTCTACATATATATTTATATAGGGTATATATTGCATTAGATACCCTGTACTAGCCACCTTTGATGGGGACGTTAGTATGTTTTGAAATAAAATCAAAAATTAAATGACTGAATCGAATGAAATTATCAAATATTCTTGTGTGTAGGTAAATAAATCAAAAGTTAAATCAAATTGTAGTTAACACACATATATATAGCCCGATTTATATGCATGGCACGTAACGTATGTAAGTATGTTTTTTTCAAGTAAAACAAATGATACAGACACATTTCTTCAACGTTAAAATATTTGGATTTCTATTAATTCCTTTTTTTTTTTTCATTGATATTAATTTATTTGGGTTTTCTTTTTGTTTTGTTGATATTTTTGATAAATATATACATATATATATATACATATAAATATATATATATATATATATAGATATAGATATTTCTTGGTATTTGCATTTGATGTAAAAAATGTAATAATGAGCTTTTGAGCGCAAATAGAGCGAAACAATAGAGTAAATAGAGAGAAATGTTCGGACTCACCTTGTGGAGAGACGGCAAGTTCACCAGATTGTTGTAGCTGTGTGTTGAGACCTGGATATATATGATCGAAAGGATCAAGAGAAGATTTTTTATGGATATAGAAATCAATGTGCATATATAGGTGTGTGTCTGTGTCTGTGTGTGTGTGTGTGTGTGTGTGTGTCAATAGAAATGTATGCCTACATTTAGAAAATCGCCTTTTCATGAAAACATTTTCGGAAAAATGTCAACAATTTCTTGTTTTTAGTTTTTTTATATTAATAATTTTTTGGCTAACTTTAACTATTTTTTGGAAATTATTTCGGAATATTTCGCATTTATGTTTGGTTATTTCAGAAATATCCCCAACTTTTGCTTTACTTTAACTTTAACTAATTTTTTTTTAAATTTTTGAATATTTCAAACGATTTTCAATATATGTTTGGGTTTTTCAAGAATATCCCTGAATTTGAATATACATCTAGCTTTAACTGTGAATTATTTTTTGGAAATTATTTCTGAATATTGCAAAGAATTTTTCAATTTTTATTTTATTTTTATTTTTTTTTTTCTTTTAAGAATCTGCCTGACTTTTGCTATACTTTAGCATCGCATCTTGGTTTAACTTGAATTCATGTTTTTTGAATATTATTTCGTCGATTTTCAATTGATGGCGATTTGCTAAACTGGAGAGTATATACATATATGGATATATAGTTGGATAATACGCACCAATCAAAGCTGAATGATCGAGATTGGACATCGGAAAGTTGAATGCGGCGCCCGGAAACAGTTTGCTGTCAGCTGGCGACATGATGAACGGCTGTGCGGCATGATGGGAGGCGAGATTCTCGTTGATCTCATCATCATTGCCGGAGCTGCAAAGGGAATAGGTTAGGGTTATCAAATATTGCTCGGACTCTGTGCAAGTTGTGCTGTTGTGTTACCTCAGGGAGCCTTTGCCGCCGTCAGCGCTGCTGGATCGATTGGCGTCATGCTCGCCGGTCGAGTCGTTGCTGTGCTCCTCATTGACATTCGGATTGTTGGCGTTGTTGTTGTTGTTGCTGCTGGAGCAGACCAGCTCCATGGGCTCCGACTTGACGTCCTCGACACCACGGGCCAAAGGCGACGGTGTCAAACTGCCCAGCTTATCGCTAATGGAGATGCCATTGCCATTGGTGTTGCCAGAGTTGCCCGAGTTGCCACTGGGTCGATTACCTGGAGATGGAGATGCAAATCAAAATCAATCCCAGCTGGATTTTGGAGTGGGATTACTCACGTTTCTCCTCCTTGAGCGGCGGCGTGTTGTTGTTGTTGTGGTGATGCTTGATCGTGCTGAAGTCGGCCGGCGTTAGCTGCGGCGAGGCGCTGCGCGCGTGCATCTGCAAATCGGGGCTGTTGTTGTTGTTGCTGCTGCTGCTGCTGGCGGCGGGCGGCAGCCCGTTGTCGGCGCTGCGCAAACGCTTCAAGGCATGCGACGTCTCTTCGACTGAGGCGGCGGCGGCGGCGGCGCTGCTGCTGCTGTGATGCATCATGGCCATGCGCTTCAGCAGATTGTTGTTAATGTGCGGCGGCAGCGGCGGCGGCGGCGGCGACGACGACGACCCAACTCCCTGGCGGCTGCTGAACAATGTGGCAGCGCCGCCGTCGTCATGATGTGCATGTGGATGTGTGTTCAGTGGCTGGCGTATTCCGGCATTGGCCAAATTCTGTATCTGTGCCAGGTGCTGTAAAGGTAAGACGTTGAAATAGCTGCTGCTGCTGGAATTAAAGGTGCGTCTACTTACGCTGTGCGTGTCCTCGGCCTGTTGCTGTGTCAGGCCGGAGACGCGCAGCACCTCGGCGGTCTTGAGGAACGACTGCAGCGACTTCTGATGCACATTCACCTCGCCGTGGTATATGAATTCGACCAGCGAGTGCAGATCCATGAAATTGACATCTTGCAGCAATATGACCGGATGTTTGCAGGGTGTGCTCTAAAAAATAGACAATGCCAGCCATTAGTCTTAGTCTTAACCAAGTTTCCCTCCTCAATAATAACCTTCAACTATCTCGGAAATGTCAACGCTGCTCCACTCCATACAAGCGAATCACTTAAGACTCGTCTGCCTCCATACATACACATACTTTAATAAACATTTCAACTTAGTTCAAGCTCTAAGAGAGCTCAAAAAAAGTCAAAGGCAAGTTTATTCGTACTTGAAAAAAGTCATGCTTGATATAAGAATTTCATGCCAAAGTCAAATTCAACCTAATTGCAAGACTAGATTTACTTGATTCAATATTTGCAGACTTGTTATTCTATACATATATAATTCAAGCTCTAAGATAGCTCAAAAAAGTCAAAGGCAGTCCTTGACGCAACTTTATTCATACCATAAAAAGATGCATGCTTGAAATAAGAATTTCATGCCAAGGTCAAGTATTATAGAGACTGCTTTAATTTGATTCAAGCAAGAGTTGAGTTCATAAAAACTTGAATCAAGTTGTTACTCTTATAGTTTTTCAGCCCAATTGCAAGACTATATATAATTGATTCAATATTTGCAGACCTGTTATTTAATAACCATTTCGACTTAATTCAAGCTCTAAGAGAGCTCAAAAAAGTCAAAGGCAATCCTTGAGTCAAGTTTATACGTACTTGAAAAAAGTCATGCTTGAAATAAGAATTTCATGCCAAAGTCAGATTGCAAGTCAATTGCAAGACTAGATTTACTTGATTCAATATTTGCAGTATCAAGTATTCAGATTCAAGTATAAGTTAAGCTGGAAACAACTTGAATCAAGTTGTTACTGTTATGTTTTTCAGCCCAATTGCAAGACTAGATTTACTTGATTCAATATTTTCAGTCCTTTTGCACACACACATCGCTTGCAGCTGACCCCATTTCCCCCTGCCCCAAAACCAGTTGCAGGGCGAATGAATGCCAACCACGTCGTCTTTATTCTTCGAGTTCGAGTCTGCAGTCTCCAGTTTTATGTGTGTGTAAATTTCACTTTATCATCAAGTGGCAAGCCAACAAAGTGCATCAAAATTAGGTCAAGTTACGGCGTCTTTGTTATTATTTCGATTGCGCGCCTTGCGTCTACAGATACAGATACAGATTCAGGCCCAGGCCCAGCCCCAGCCCCAGCTCCATGCCCGATCTCATGTACATTTCTGTGGATGTGCATCGAGAGACAGACAGAGAAAAAGAAGACAGACAGACAGACAGACAGACGGACAGACAGACGGACAGACAGTTGGTTGGTCTTGTCTTGACTTGTCTCTGCGCCTTATTTACTCGAGCTTGCAATTTATTTTCACATTCGCAGATGAGCTGATGTAAACGCATATGTACACGCATGTGCATGTATGTGCATGTATGCATATATAATCGTACACATATTCCGTGCTTATATTTGCCAACACGATCGTGTGTGTGTGCAGAGACGGGTAGAGAGGCAGGGACGGGGACGGGGACGGGAACAGGCGCAGCGGCAGATTGTGAAATTGAGGTCAAGAGACGGCAGCGATCAAGTGATCGTCACATCCAAAGAGCACCTACATGATTTTCGCCGAAAAAAAAAACAAAAACAAAAAGAAGAAGAAGAAGCAAAGTGCAAAAAAGAGAAGTGGGGAAAACAATATGAGAAACAGGAACTGCAACATCGACCTAGAGATTCGGCTAGAGAAAGAGGCTGAGGCGGAGGACAGTGTAAAAGGGTCTGCTTGGATATCTGCTGTGCGCGCGCCAGTGTTGCACAACTGTGCGCACCAGTGTTGCCAACTGTCGTTACAAAAAGTTACTATGCTTGATATGAGAAACAGGAACTGCAACGACGATCGAAATTTGGCTCAATGAAAGAGGCTCTAGGCAGCGCGTGAAGCACAGTGTAAAAGGGTCTGCTTGGATTTCTGCTGTGCGCGCGCCAGTGTTGCACAACTGTCGCTGTCAAAAGGTGGCTTTGTGCGAGCCAGTGTTGCACAACTGTCGCTGGCTTTGCGCAATTGCCTTTCAAAACAGTTGACTAAGTTGAATTATGATAAAAGAACCGAAATTTTCGCTATCTGTAGACGATAAGCAGGGTTGTTCTCAGTACTTGTCATTTCGAGAAAATGAGAAAATGAAATCGAAATCATTTTCAAAATAGCATAGATTGCAGGCAGCTACAAATATCATGACGATCTCTGAAAGTATTCGAGTTTAGCTTAAAAAAAAAGAGTAAAATTTAGCTGAGCTGGCAACCCTGTTACACCAAATGCAAATTGTGAAAGGCAGCTACAAATTTCAAGACGATTTCTGAAAGTATTCGAGTTTAGCTTAAAAAAAAAGTAAAATTTAGCTGAGCCAGGGTTGCCACTGTTACACCAAATGCAAATTGTGAAAGGCAGCTACGAATTTCAAGACGATCTCTGAAAGTATTCGAGTTTAGCTTAAAAAAAAAGTAAAATTTAGCTGAGCTGGCAACCCTGTTACACCAAATGCAAGTTGTGAAAGGCAATTTCTTGCTAAGTGGGCGTGTCCCGACACATCCGCAGCTGCTTGTCGCGGACAGTCGCAGTCGCAGCTCGCAGTCACAGCTCTCAGTCGCAGTCGCAGTCACAGTTTCAGTTTGAACAGAAGCCAAAATGCTTTTAGAAGCGCCCATTAGGCTGGCTCGGACTGCTCTGGCAGTTGGCAGTTGTTGCCACTTCATATCTTGTTGTCTGTTTGTTGTCTGTTTGGGAGGGAATGGGAGGCGGGGCTTTGCAGTTTTACACCTAATTAAAATAATGCGCTGCAGTTAATTAAATATTTATGCATAGGCACAAGGCGCGCACAATTGCGACGCGCCGAGAAGATCAGGCACAGAGAAGTGTCGCCCGGACCCGGACCCGGACCCGGACCCGGACTGGACTCTAGTTTGCATGTCTGTTGTTGCTGTTGTTGCATGTATTTCAAATTGAATTTACAAACTTCGCTGCCTGCCTGCCTGCCTGCCTCTCTCGCGTATATTGTTGCCAACTGCCAACAAAGTTTTTCGTATACTCTGTACTAATTTCTTGGTATATAATTATTTTAGCATTTTTTTCTTTCCCTTGGCATTGTTGCAGTTGCAGTTGCAGTCTTTTCTTTTTTTTGCGCTCTGCATTTAGTTGGCCTTTTTACCAAATTAAATGCCGACTTGCTGTTGTCTGCAATTGTGTTGGCTCGCCATTATCATAGACCCCGCCCCGCCCCGCCCCGCCCCGCCCCGCCCCGCCCCGTGTGAAACTTTGCAATTTATTGGCCGGATAGCTTGTAAAATGAGGCAAATCTGTAGGTGGACCCCGTGTCGTATACACAACAATATGCACGGGTACACAATGTTGACGTATTGTCAGAAATAAGGATTGCAACCATTTGCGACGCAAATGACACTAAATGCGACTCCCCCTCTCCCCCCTCTCTTTCTATACTCTTTCGCAAATGTTAAAAGAGCATATTGGCCCGACTGTCCGTCTGCTCGTCTATGTATAGTTCTCTATAGCTTGAAATTTGGAATATATATAGAATATATAGATATAAAGTTGTGGGACGAGCCCAATTAGACCAAGATCTTCCACGATGAAAAAGCGAGATAGTTCAAATATGATAGAGACTGAAATTTGGAATATATATATTCCTATCTACACGACAAATTTGTGTCAGACTCGACCAATTAGAACTCTGTTGACATTCTCCAGAAATCTTCCACAATTAAAGCGCGAGACAGATAGATTAAGATAGATTTTGATGGGTAGCATAATAATATCTAATCTAATAAGGAACTGAGCGAGCATTGGGCAGTCGTTGGGACTCGCCCGCAACAATTTTGCCTTCAAAGTTGCTGCATTAAATTGTTGCTGTTGTTTCTTTTCTTTTGCGTCTAAAATGTACAAAAGCAAGTTTTCTATCATGTTAACAAATCACGTCAAGAGCGAATATTTTGCGGCCAAACTAAGAACTGAGAAGTTTGTAATTTATATAATTTCTGCTGCAATGGCAAAGAACAGGCAACGGCAACGGGGCCGACATTCCACTAATCAATCCGCTAAACCCAGCCCAGGCCAGGCCCGATCCCAATCCCAATCCCAATCCCGACCCGGGCTTCGTCGTGACGCCAATGACAGCTCAAACAATGCAAATGGCAAAGTTTTGCGAGGGGAGAGTCGGGGGGGGGGGGGGGGGGGGGGGGAGTTGGCCAAGTCTCGAGGCCTCCTAAAAACCGCAATTGCGTGCAAATATTTTATACAATGCAGTCACAAGTTTTGGGCGGGCAGGTAAACGAGGCACCGACTTCCATAATTTTAATGTCATAATAAAAATAAAATAATAACAAACGCAAACGCAAACAAACGGGCAACAAGACGGCATTTGGCTGCATTGTCGGCCCCATTCCCAGCTTCAGAGTTGTAGTTAATGTTCCTCGAACCCATTGCAAAGGGCCTAAAAACGGGCATATTGGCTATGTGCTCAATTCCACTGCCAACATTTCTTATATTTTTTGCGAATGTAACATTTTTAGCTAATCTGAAATATGTTAAGTATATTGGCTATGTTGCATATTTGTGTAGGAGCCCAATTCCACTGACAACATTATTTACATTTAACATTTTTGGCGAATGTGCTATGTGTTCAATTCCACTGGCAACATTTCTTACATTTGTTGCGAATGTAACATTTTTAGCTAATCTGAAATATGTTAAGTATATTGGCTATGTTGCATTTTTGTGTAAGAGCCCAATTCCACTGACAACATTATTTACATTTAACATTTTTGGCGAATGTGCTATGTGCCTGATTCCACTGGCAACATTTCTTAAATTTTTTGCGAATGTAACATATTTTGCTAATCTAAAATATGTTGTATTTTTGTGTAAGAGCCAAATTCCACTGACAACATTATATACATTTAACATTTTTTGCGAATGTGAAATATGTTGCCCATAAAAAACCCATATCTGTCATGTATGTATTATTTGACTTTTAATATCAAACCGATTGCCAATGGAATCGCAGAATGTGAAGTTTGTAAATGTAACATATTTTTAGCATAGTGGAATCAGGCTTCAGTTTACGCCTGTTCGATATCTGCTCGCATTTACATTTTATCGATAAATATCGACTTTGAGACATGGTTTTTTGAACATAGCTCGAAAATTATAATAGCTAGGTCCGCCAAATTTGGTATTTAGGTTCTTGTACAGATAAAAAATATATAACACTTTTTAGATACCCTACCAGATTCCTAATAAAGTGGGCAAATATGGGAAGATAATAAATAAAAGATAATCAGGAACGCATTTGCATGTATAAAGGTTTAGTGCTTGGCGCTGAGTTCAGGGTATCTGCTAGTCGGAACACTCATAATTGTTGGGCTTGGAGGCAGAATGCAAATTAGCTTCTCTTGTAAAGAGAGAGAGCGAGAGAGAGAGCGAGAGAGCGAGAGAGAGAGAGAGACTGTTTTGGCCTGTGCATAGAAATGTGAATATGTTTTTGGGCTGCGCGACGCGCTGAGGTCCAGTTTGGCCAGTATGAATCAAATGTTTTCGGCCAAATAATTGCCTGATTTGAGCCAGTTTGGAGTCATAATTTAGTGCAGAACTTATTGCCCCTTTCAGGAGTTTCAAAACGGAACGATGGCCCTGACTGTAACTGACTGCGACCTGCGACTGTTCCCGCAGATTGCAGAACTTTCTTATAGTTGTCGACTTTTTGGCGTGTTGTCGTCTGTTTTGCCTTTTGTTGCTGTTAAATGTACTTCTCATAGTTGTTCTTCTTGTTGTTCTTGTTGTTGTTGTTGTTGTTGTTGTCGTGCGCAACTAAATAAATTAAAATGCAAACAGAAGGCAAACGCAGACGAGCAGACGGCATGGGCCCATTCTTGCCGTAATATTTTAGCTAAGAACTTTGCCTTTTGCCAGTTTACACCACGAGAGCACGAGACATTGCAAACAACTCAACTGTACACACATATACACAGGTAAATGTGTGTGTGTGTGTGTGTGTGTGTGTGCAATCATCGTTTTATTAATTAGGCTGCCATTAAAAAACTGTGCCGCACAGCGACTTTGTCTAGACCCGAGTCTCTCCATCTCTCCATCTCTCCACATATCTCTCCATATATATAGCTGTATATCTTCTGTATATTTATTTGCAGCTGGCGAACAGGATGCACAACGCAGCGACTCGACTGACAGCTGATGCACATGTGTTTACCCTGCCCCCTCCCACTCTTCGTTTTTTTTTGCGCCCTTTATCTCATTTATACTGCTGCGCTTATGTAGGTCATCGCCAAAAGGAAAAGAAATTGTGTTTCGAATTGCGAAACTTGAAACTCAATTGCAAATTGATAAAAATTCTTTTCGCTTTTCGCCAATTCATAATTCCAAAGCCAGATCAAATATTATGCTATCGGATCTAGGAATATACCTAGTTTAGCTCCTATAAATTTCAAACCAAGTCTCGAATCGATTTTCATCGATTTTATGGCAATGAAAATATATATCGATATCTAGCTCCAAAAATGTTCGAGTTATGCCTAAAAAACCAAGTCTCTAATCGATTTTTATCGATTTTATGGCAATGAAAATAGATATCGATAAATCGATATCGATATCAGACTGCGCGTTAAATGGAAGAATATATACTGTGTATCGAGTATCTAGCTCTAATAGTTGACGAGATCAACGAGAAATTGGAATTATGACTCGGCTGATCAAGAATATGAGATAAGTTAGCCTTTTATGCTATAGGGTCGAGGTATAGGTATATCTGGCTCCTATAAATATCGAGTTATGCTTTACAAACCAAGTCTCTAATCGATTTTATGGAAAGCAGAAAATATATCGATAAATATATCGATATCATTCTGCATATTAAATTGGGAAAAATATATATATTGCATTTCGAGTCTTTAGCTCTTACAGTTTTCGGGATTAACTAGGAATTGGAATATTGAGTAGGCTGATGAAGAATCAGAGGTGCTTCCTTTATAAGGATTAGATACCTAAAAATTAAAGAGTATCTCACATAGCTGCTAAGCCAAGAAATTGATTCAGATTCGACAGATTTCGCGCCATTTAACATGTTCGAAACGAGTTTCGAGTACTCGTCTTGGTTTGTGAGCCGAAAACCATGGGGGAGTTTGGAAAGTTTGTGACTTACCTTCAACAGATCGCGAAAGTAGGGGCTGCATGCGGAGAGGACCACGCGATGCGCCTTTATGCTGCGACCCTCGCAGGCGAGCGTCACATCGACAAAGTCCTCATCATCGCGAAGGTTCTCGAACGCCGATGTGATGCTGCTCTGGTAGTTGTTCCATCGCAGACAGAAATGTTGTGTCTCGTCCATGTTGCTTTGTTCTTGTTCGGTGTAGAAGTTATTCAGCTCGATTGTTGCTGTTCGAGTTGCAGTTGCAGTTGGAGTTGCAGTTGGAGTTGGAGTTGGACTTGTTGTTGTTGTTGTTGCTGTTCTTAGCTGCCTAGCGTTGTTGTAGTTGTAGTTGCTGCTGTTGTTACAATTGTTGTTGTTGTTGTTGTTGTTGTCGTCCTCAACTGTGAAAACAACGCTGGCTTTCTTTGTAGTCACCTTTTTGCGTATTTTGGCGGCTTTCTATTGCACCGAGGGAATAAATAGTTCGGCCTGCTCGTCGTGTTTGTTGCGCCTACGCACGCACGCACGCACGCACGAACACACACACACACACGCACACGAACGCACACCCGTGTCCTTGCTGCTTGCGTAAATGTTGCTCCTGTGTGTCCTGTGTGATGATCGGTCGACTATTGACTAATATTTAATTAACTGCAATTGGACGAGGCGAAAAAAAGTTGCAACTAATTAATTCAATTGTCAATTCATTAAACTTTAACATAAATTATGGGTAAATACATATCAAAAAAACAAATATATACATTTTTAATTGCTAAATTCGAACCGGCGACTTCTCGCCAGCTGGTCCGACGCTCAGACACCTAGAACACGCAGCCTGATGACGTCACGCAACTGTCTGCTTTACCAGATCGAAGAGAAAGATCAGTCAATCAGTCAATCAATCAATCAATCAATCAATCAATCAATCAGTCAGTCAGTCAGTCAAGACCAGCTCTTATGCATGGGATATGCATTCATTTAAAGCTCGTGGTCGTCTATTGTCAGGGTTCGAATTTAATCGAAATCTTGAAATTTTGATTAAATTGTTGAATCGCAATGTAAACAAATCATTTGAACAAGTATAAGCTAATTATATTATTCTATGTAAATTAAATACAACTCGTTTAACTTGTTTAATCAAATTGTATTCTTGCGAGTTCTTTTCAATCTTTCTTTAAAGCACATACATACACACACACACATATGTGTGTGTGTGTCTTCGTTCACGGGCGGGGGAATTTTTCTGCTGCGGCCGCTAAAAATGTTGATTGTTTTTGGTGCAACAAACGCAACAATGCAAAATGCAAAATGCAAAATGTTCGAAAATTGTTAACAAATGCACTTTAAAATCAATTCAACCACGGCGACAATTTGTGTGACATAGAAACAAAACTGAAATGAAGAAGAAGAAAAAAACTAGTCTCTAGACAAAAAAGAAGCAAACAGACAACAAATACTACGATTTAAACGAGTACAATTGAATTTTATATGTTTTTTGTATTCGTATTCACTCAAAACGCGTGCTTCGAACAAAAAAGTCAGCGCTAAGCAAATGAACCAAAACTGGAACCAGAGTGAAAACAGCAAACGCATCGCAAATAAATAAAACACTTGTAGTGCACAATTTTCGATGTGCTTTTCGCATTCGCATTGGTTCTGGTTCTTGAACTGGTTCTGGTTCTTGAACTGGTTCTGGTTCCTGAACTGGTTCTGTTTCTGCTCTTGCTTTAGGGGGAGGATACTTCTTGATCTCGTCTACATTTGCATTGGTTCTGGTTCTGGTTCTTGAACTGGTTCTGGTTCCTGAACTGGTTCTGTTTCTGCTCTAGCTTTAGATGCTATTCGAATAGCGAGGATGCTTCTTGATCTCGTCTACAGTCGCATTGGTTCTGGTTCTGGTTCTTGAACTGGTTCTGGTTCCTGAACTGGTTCTGTTTCTGCTCTAGCTTTAGATGCTATTCCAATAGCGAGGATACTTCTTGATCTCGTCTACATTCGCATTGGATCTGGTTCTGGTTCTTGAACTGGTTCTGTTTGGCTCTGGTTTTGGTTCTTGAACTGGTTCTGTTTCTGCTTTTGCTTAAGTTTATATTCTGTTAACGAGGATACTTCTAGAAACTGGTTCTGGTTCCTGAACTTGTTCTATTTCTTGTTTTAGTTAATATTCTGTTCGACAGAATACTTCTAGATCGCGTCTGCATTCGCATTGGTTCTGGTTCCTGAACTGGTTCTATTCTACCCTTGCTTTAGTTTATATTTTGTAAGTGAGGATACTTCTAGATCTCGTCTGCTTTCCTAGCCCCCTACTTAAGTACAAGCGCACTTTTTGCTATTCGCATTGGTTCTGGTTCCTGGACTGGTTCTATTTGTAGCTTTAGTTTCGGTTCCCTACTTCTGTCTATGCATGTTCGCTCTCTTTCGCACAAGCACACACACACACACACATACATACGTAAAAGCAGTTACTGCCTTTGCTTTAATTTCTATTCTGTTAGCGAGGATATTTGTAGATTTCATCTGCTTTGAAGTCTCCTCTCTATGTATGGGCGTATTCTTTCCTACACACACACGCTCAGACGCGCACGTAAAAGCTTGCCTATATGTGTGTGTCTGTTTGTGTGTTTGTGACATTGAAAGTGAAAACTATCAAGATAAGTCGAGGCGTGCGCTTGTGTGCGTTGCACTTTTTAGCTATTCTAATAATAGCACGCAGTCAGCCGCAATGCACACATACATGGAATGGTGTTTGCGTGTGTGTGTGTGTGTGAGAGAGAGTGTGCTTAATTTGATGACGAATGTTGTATGCTCTACGCGATGGAAATGTGAAATGCAAATTGCACATGTAGTACATACATACCTGCTCTATAAAAGCATCCCACTATGTACGTATGTATGTATATACTATGTACATATATGTATAATGTACGATTGGGATCTGAGCAAAACTCTAATAGTTAATTATGGTTGCGAATGCCAACAGAAATAGATTATTATGTGTGCAATTTGTTGGCGAATTTTGTTTAGCAAACATATTTGTTTTTTCTTTATTGTTGTTGCTTAAGTGTTATTATTCTGCTTTTTGCTTTGGCTTCGTTTTGTTGTTGTTGTTGTTGTTGTTGTTGTTGAGGTAGAAATTTGTTTGCGTATACGTAATATGGTAATTTAAGAAGAATAATGCTATTCGCTTTGACTTGAGATCTTGGCTTAGACGTTAAATGCAAATAACATTTGGCACTCGGCAAAAAACAAATCAAATAAAAATAATAGTAAAAAAAAAGTATAACGTTTACACACACACACACACACACACACTTATCAATTACCGAACCGAACTGAACCGAACCGAACGACCGACCGAACAACACGCACTTATAACTATTTAGCTACATATGTAACTATGTATGTAGGTATGTATGTATGTATGTATGTATTTGAGATATGTTTAAAATTGTGTTTAATTTAAAGCTGCATCGCGTTTCGTCGCAGGATCGCCTCGAATTGTCTTTGGGCTGGAAGCACACACTGACTACACTGAACGGTAAAACGGTAAAACGGTAAAACGGTTAAACGGTAAAACGGGGAACGCTGGAAGCAGCAGTCGGCGGCCAACCAGCGTGTTGGGCTTTTTTGTTGCGTTTGATGATTGCAAGCGTAGAAACTCAACTGAATTCATGCTAAAGAAGAAGAGAGTGCTCGAGTGCCTCTGGCAGGCAGAACACGCCAGCGACGGCGACGGCAACGCCGACTGCGCGCAGCAGCAGCAGCAACAGCAGCAGCAGCGGCAGCGATAGCGCACAAAAAAGCGCATTAGGCAGGGACAGGGGCAACGGCAGTCGAAAGCACACACAAAACACTAAACTATTCACCGAAATTTTGGCAACAGCAGCAGCAGCAGCAGCAGCAGCAGAAGCAGCAGCAGCAGCAGTCGCGCATGTGTGCGTGTGTGTGTTCGTGTGAGAGCGGGAGAGAGCGGGACAACAACAAGCGTGCGCACGCTCTGTGCCGTTGTTGCTGTTCTGGCCAGTCTGAGTGCCCCGATCCCCGCCAGTCAAACGCGCTAGGATCGCCAGGTAGGCAGACAGGGACAGGAATTAACGATCCATATGTCCATATGTGTGTGTGTGTCTGTGTTCGTGTGTGCATGTGTGCTCAGTGATCTGTGCGTATGCATGTATGTGGGGGGAGCACAGTGAATTGAACCTGAACTTGAGTATTAGAATGTGTTGTGCTTTTAATTCCCACCACCATGACGGACCAGACCGAGCGCAGACACACACATACGCACACACACACACAGTGCCGCTGCAGCAGCGACGCACTCACACACACACACACATGCATGCATGTGCCAAATAAAGTTTTGGCACAGTCCAGTATTAAATTTGTGACTCTCGATCTCTCACCCTCTCTTGCGCTGTCTCTCTCTCTCACTCACGCTCGCGCTTAGTTTATAGTGCTTGCCTGTGCCTGCACATGTGTGTGTGTGTGTGTGTAGCTGTGACTTTTGTGCATAGAACAAAACTCCGTTGCGGTCGGCGACGCAGCAACTGCGACGCCAACGCGAACGCTGACTAATAGCGACAAAATGGATAGGCAGAGATACATACATACATATGTATGTATGTATGTACATGGAGAAAAGAGCTACATATAAAAAACTAACAGCTCGAGAGATTAACCACTCGACAACTTTGACACTTTCAACTTGCACTCGACTCACGTGTGTTTGTGTGTGTGTGTGTGTGTGTGTGTGGGGATCGCCTCTAATTACCATGACGAGCAAGAACATCCACCTGCCACCCGGCGCAACTAGCGCCGCCTCCCTTTGCCTGCCGGCAGCTATCCCGTTACAATTGTAATTGCAGCGAAAGCATCCGCAAATTCATTTGAAGTGGAGCCCCGGTGGGCCAGCCGGTGGGAAAAGCTCAAGTTTCTAATGCAAGCCAAAAAATTATACACAAAATGTACAATGCATAATAATAAAAAAAAAGAAGAAGAAGAAAATAACAGCGCCACACTCTTTGGGCGAGGGGTGCAGTGGGAGGCAGGGGGAGCGTGTGACCGTGACCGACGCCCAGCAGCTGCTAACTTATAGAATATTGGAATATAGAACATAAAATGCGGTCTTATATTTCGGCTCACATTCCAATTTACGGTACAATACGTTACGTTCGTATATTTGCGCCTTGTTATTTGTTCGAATTCGAACTCGAAACTTTCGGCTCTAAAAACAAAATACACGCAGCTGCACTAAGCAGAATCTAGTTGGCATAGCCAACTAGTATGTGTGTATGTGTGCATGTATTGATGTACTGTTTACATAAGTAAATATGTATGTATGTATGTGTTCGTAAGCTTTGTTGGATTCTCTTTGATTGGGATTCTTCGATCTGTTGTTTTATTTCGTTCAAGTTCGAAATGAATTTGATTTTTATTTTCAATTCTGATGTGACTTTTTGTGCAAAAAAAACAATATAAATATATATGTATATGTATGTACATATATATAAGAGATCTTCGCTCGCATTCGCAATTCGTAGTGTTTACGAACTTTCAAGGCTAAATACTACATTTTTTGCGCTGTATTTGTTGTTGCTGTATTATTATTAAATTTTGTTTGGCGCATTTCGCCGCGCACTCTCCCAGCCGCTAGCCGGCTGCGCGTGAGGGTGTGAAGGAGAGGGCGAAAGAGAGAGCAGGCGACGACGTTGCCGTCAACGCCGCTGCCGCCGCTGCTGGTGGCGCTGCTGCTGCTGCAGACGCAGACGCAGCCGCTGCTGGCGAACAGCTTTTAAAATAGTTCTAGAAAAAGTTTTTTTTTTTTTCGTTTTTTGTTTTTGTTCTGCGCGCTTTTTGGCATTGCAGTTTTTTTTTGCTCATTGTTTTTTGCAATTTTGTTTGCCGCGGTGTGCGTATGTGTGTGTATAGTTGAATAAAGCAATTATTTGCTTGAATGCGCGAAAGAAAAAAGCAGCAGCAGCAAACGCCAAACAAATGAGATTAGATAGACAAGTAGTTTGTTCGGTTGGAAACTAAAACTTAATTCTATTCGATTCACAATAGATGCACGTGCGTGTGTGTGTGTGTGTGTGTGTGTGTGTGTACTCTATACGCATTTTATGTGTATTGGTTAGTTATCGTACTGGTTTATTTTCTGCATTTGTGCCTGTCTCCCGGCCATTTCCTTGCTCTTTTGTTTTAATTCTTTTATTTTACTTTTTTAACTCTTTTAATTTTAACTAATAGATATGCTGTTACTGTAGTCTAGAAACTAGACATATTCTTTAAAATAATCAGTATGTTTATTAAGGCGAAAAACATGATTGCAAGTATTTTTACATCTAGATGTATTTACATATACACATACATACATAATAAAACATTTGTACAGGGTATCTATCAGTCGACCATGTCATATTGCTGCTGCATTTTCGTGTGCTCTTTATTTCTGTTTCGCTTGGCCTGTTCGCCATGTGTGCGGCGTTTGCTATTTTCAAGGTTAGCTTCGACTGCGTTAGTTGTGTGTGCACACACAAACACAAACACACACACACACACACATAGACATGGCCCCAAGTCTCCTCTAGTAGTTCTCTATCAGTTGGCTCTGTTCGCCAGGCGCTTGGCAACGCGAATTCCACTTCGCGCAGATAAGTAAGAGGACGGGGGCGGGAGGGGGGGAGGTGGCCACACAGAACAACAGGGCAGCCGCTTGTTTACAGAGCGTTCATTGAACAAGGTCAGTCCCACCCACAGACAGAGACACGGACACAGACACGGACAGAGACATAGACATGGAGCTAGACACAAACACATCGCCACTTGTTGCCGACAGATGGAGGCACAGAGTAGCAAGTGGCAAGAATCAACAGACACCCTGTGCCTACAATTCACATCCCACCTTCCTTCCCTCTCATTCCGCCATTTGCCATTTGCCATTTGCCATTTGCCATTCCCACTGCCATTGCCATTGCCATACACATAATGCCGGTCAAATGTAAAATCTAACGTCCGCATACAAATAAAAACACACACACACACACAAGCCGGCAGCCACACTCACGCACACACACACACGCACACATGCATACATAGTCAGCCCAGCCACAGCGGCGAAAGCGAAAGTTTTATGTAAAAACTAGAACGAGAGACGACGGCGACGACGACGTCGACGTCGACGACGACGATGACGATGACGACGACGACGACGACGATGACGACGACCATTACAAGTACAGCGTGGACTGGGAAAGCTCTGTCTGCACATATACATATGCGGGGCATAGTGCGAGTGCGAGTGCGAGTGTGTGTGTGTGCTAGTGGGCTAGACAAAGGCTAGACAGCTGCCAGCTGTGGGACCAACAAAAACAACGACAACAACATGGCTATGAATACCGTTACATGCAAATGCATAGAACTGCATGCTTGCACATTTGAGCAGAATGTTGAGTGATTAATGAGTCGAATAGATTAATTAAGTGCCAGCTGCTTGTTGTGACCATTAGAAACGGCCAAGTAGTCTAGGAGAGAGAGAGAGAGAGAGAGACAACAAGCACAAACAGCGCCAGCGACAGCGACATGCAAACAATTCAAAACAAAACCCAATTTTTCAACTCGTAAACTGAGTCCAAGTTCAAGGTCATGCGTTCAACGTCTGCTCTGGCTCTGCTGCTACCGCTGCCGCTGTCGCTACCGCTGCCTGGTCTGCGTACTAACCATAGAGACGGTAGATGTGTGTGCGTGTGCGTGTGTGTGTGAGCGCGAGGGAACAGAACGGAGACCGATGCGCCATTAGATTGCAGAAAAAGCTACTCGCGCTATTGTTGCCCTGTGTGTGTGTGTGTGTGTCAGAGAGCGAGAGAGTGCTTGGCGTGTGAGCGAGCGCGTGGCGTTCAACAAACACTTTCAAACAGCGCAGCGCAGCGCAAGAGACGCAGGCGCAGACGCAGACGCAACACACAGAACACACAAACACAAACACAGAGGCAGTCAATCGGCGTCCGCACGTTTTTGCTGTGTGTATGTTTGTTTGTTTCCTTTGTTGGCGTCTATCTATCTACATACATACATATGTATGTGTGTATATGTATATGTATTTCGGGATGTAGAGACACACCACGCAAAATTAGAATTGGGAACTGGCTGGCTGCCTCGCTGCCTCGCTGCCTGGATGAGCTCAGACTTGGACTGTTCTATGACTGGCCACGAGAGTCTGGCGCTGGGGTGGGGGAACAAGATGCGGGCGTCTCTTCAGACACAAATAAAAGACAACTGCAACTGTCTGTCCGTCTCCGTCTGTCTCTTTGTCTGTCGGCTCGCCAAGCTTTTTGTCTGGAGTTCGTAACTTTCTATGCGTATGTATGTACATACATATGCATGTTCACTGTGTGTGTATATGTATGTATGTATGTATGTGTGCCTACTCCTGTGTCTTCCTGCCTGCGCGTGGTCACGTTTGTCTACGCTTCAATTTCTTCTTCGCTTTTATTTTGTTCAGTCGCTTATTGTTTTTATTGTTGTTGTTGCTGTTTTTATTATTTTAGCTGCCATTTCGCTCGCTCGCTCGCTCGCTTTAACGCTGACAAAGTTGATTTCTATTGTTGGTGCGCGGCGCAGTCGCAGCGCGGTTGGCTGCAGCGACTGCGGGCTGCCTTAGTTGTCGTTTTTAGCATTTTGCGCTAATTTGACCTTCACCTTAACCTAGTCATCGTCTGTCGGACATTCGGTCGTTTACCCCATGCCAAAGTCGAACAAAAAACACTCATCATTAGTTTGTGTGCAAGCTATACAGGTATATACACACACACACACACACACACAACCATATGTACGTTTTGTGTACGCTCAAAAGAGAGCAAACGCTAGAAATTCAAATTTTTGACAGAGCTTTTTTTTGCGATAATACACACAACTGCAATTTCTGCTCATCCCCCGCTCTATGAGTGCACACACACACAGAGACAGCATGATCCGCTGTGATCACACAACTATTGCCGTCGATAGCTTTCACTCAAAAGCTCTGCTCTCGCTCAACTAGTTTTTGTAGTTGGCGTGTTTCTATTTGAGCGCTTTTGGCATTCGCTTTGGCTTATCTAGCGCCGCTCGCTGCCAACATCAACATCAACAACAACAACAACAACAAGAAACTAGCAATGTAAGTTTAACAGTTGAGCAGCTGCTGCTCTTGAGCGCAAATAGTTTCTGGGCTAGAGCTAGATCGAGTCGCAAATTTTCCAGTGCTGTTTAGTTGAGAGTGCGACGCGTTTGGCTTTGGTTGTCGTTAGTTTCGTCGTTCGCCTTTCCGTTAAATAGTGTCAATAGTTTTGTACCCCTCCCACTCCGATTAGCCCAAGTTAAATGCATGTAAGTGTATCAGAATGCATGCATCAAATATGGAAAGGGGAAGTGATTTGTGCGCGGCAATTTTGGGTAGCTGTCGTCGCAGTCGCGAGGGCTTTGAACTCTCGTGACGTTGCGCGTACTCGTTCAACGGCTCGTCTCGGCAAGCATCAGCACCCCACACCCCACCCCTTTGCGCTGCGTGCGCGCATGTGAAAAGTGTAACAAAAACAAAGTGCGGCCCATTATCGTGCGATCCAACCCCCCCACCCCACCCCCTGATAACCGACTGCGACAATCAGTTATTGGCCCGCCGTGTGGAGCAGCTTCTCCAATGAGCATTGAACTGCGAATTGCACAAGCGTGCGAATCTGGCAGACACATACATACATGAGAAATGGAGCGCTGCCAGATAACTGGCCATATTGAGGTGAGTTAACAATACACGCACACACAAGCATACAAGTTGTATAAATCCCATTTCTGGCATTATTTATGTACAATATGTATTTTTGTGTGCCAATCGAAGGACTGTGTTATACTGCTGACGCAGCAGTTGGGACGGACAGTCGCCGTGTGGCCTAAAACGCAAGAAGGCACTTTCAAAAGTAATGCAAAGCTGGCGAAATTTCGCGTCTGTGTAAAAATGCATTTAATTTTAAAATAATTACATATACATATGTATGTGCATGCGTTTGTGTGTGCGAGTATGCATACGCATACATACATATGCACGATTTGCTTGCATGAACAAAAGCCTACAACGCAGTGCTTTGCAAAACAGCTATCCAAAAAAAAAAAAAATGAAAAAAAAATAACACATACTGCGCTCTCCCTTCTGTGATTGTGTGTGTTGTGTGTGCTCCACAGGGCGAGAGTAAAAGCTAAAACAAAAGTAAGCTGCGCATTGGTCTCGCTCATGCGCGCGCTCTCTCTCTCTCTCTCTTTCGCGCTCGCGTTCGCTTTGCCGCGCGCGCGTGCTCTGCCCATCAGTCCTTGAGTATACATGTTTGTGTGCGGAGCCATACATATGCACATACATACGTATGCATGCATGTATGCACGCGTCTATGGATGCATGTACATACATACATACATACTTACTTATGCACAATTTAATTCGTATTACATGCCTCGCATTATATTTGCTTGTTTGCCTTGCAATTTACAAAGCGTTCGCCATTTGGGTGAAACCGTATGTACATACATACATACATATGTGTTACATATTCGTGAATCCTATAGTATGTATGTCCGTATGTATGTATGTGTATTTGTGCACAAATAAGCAAACTCCTACTCGCCGCAAGACGAATTGTATTCAATTGACACACATACACTTTTGATATTTGTACATATTAAATATATGCACGCATGTGCATAGATATACATACATATACAAGGCGAGCGGCAAGGGGCAGTCCCATTAAGAGTAGGCCTCAAGTTGCCTCGCCATGTCTACATCCCTTTTCCCCCCCCCCCCTCTCCTTGCCCACTGCCCTTTCAACCGACCGAATTGTCGCTGGTTCGTGTGCATTCACACAGCTGCATTTGTGTTTGTGAGCGCGCTATTTTTTTTTTCGTAAGCTTTGTGCGTTGTTGTCGTTGATTATTTGCTCAGTGTTTGCCTGCGTGTGTGTGTGTGTGTGTGTGTAATATATGTGTATATATGCATGCGCTCATGCTTGAACACAAACGCAGATCGTACGCGCGTATTAGCATTTCTCATCAAAAGCTGCTCGACGCAGCTGCGCTGCCGTTGCTGCTGCTGCTGCTGCGCTTCTGCTGCCGGCGAGGTTAAGAAACTTTTTGGGTTTAATAACATTGCACAAGGTTATTAGATAAAAATGTGTTGAGCAAAAATATGCGCTCGCTCGTACTCGGCACTGGGAAATGGAAATGAATCGGCTCGGCTGGGCTCAGCGGCAGCGGCAGCGAATGCGACTGCGACTGCGACTACGATCGTCGTGTGTGTGTGTGTGTGTGTGTGGGAGAATGGGAAGGGGAATAGAATGGAATGGATGACTTTGACCGGTTCTTTCTCTCTCGCTCGCTCGCTCTCTCTATATCTATATCTATAGTTATAGCTAAAGCTATAGCTAATACATATTTTTGCATACTATATGTATGTACTTACATATATACATTTATATATACACAATGTATTTATGCCCAGGTTGACTGCCATGTGACTTATTCTTGGCTGAGGCTTTGCGTTTGGTCTGTTTTTTTTTTTTTGGGGCTACCAAATGCCGTTACTCCTCTGATTGACACTGAGAGAGAGAGAGCGAGATCAATGCATTGTTGAGCGTGAACGGGTTCAATGATCATTTGATTTGCTGACTTGCTTGACTTGCCTTCCTGCTCGTCCCTCTTAAGTTCCCACTGTCTGTCTGTTAGTCTGTCTGAAAATCGCATTTTCTAGTACGTTGTACAACAAATGTGAAGGAACGCATGTGTTACGTATACGCCACATGGTCAATGAGAAACCTGCATTTACCGTTACTAATAAGACTCAGCTCATATTACAACCCATGTGGCTGGCATGCACATGCATGCAAAGAGGAGGGGGGGGGGGCAGGAGAGAGAGAGCGCTCCAGAGTTGCCAGCCCGGGCAAACTGTAAACTGAGACCAAGACGAGACTAGGCCAGGAATGGCGAAAAAAGAAAGAAGACCAAGAAGGAGACAGCGTGAGCTATGCACATGACACCAATGACCAACTGACTGACTGACTGACTGACTGAGCAGACTAAGAATAGTAATAAGAGAAAGAGCAATCAGACGCAACAGAGAGAGGGGGATAAAAAAGGAAAAAGTGCAACAACTTGCGTCTCGCTTTCGCTCTCGTTGGAGTTGGAGTTGTTGTTGTTGGGGAGGGGGAGTGAGTGAGTGTGCAGAACAAAAGGCGACGAGTATCAGAGCCTGAGCTGACTTATCGGGTACAGTTATTTTTTTATATTTACTTCATATTTTCATATTTCTTTTTGCTTCGTTATCTCGACTATGGCAACGCCTTTAGCCGCATTTAGTGTGGCCTATGCGAGGTCTGTTTGTCAGTCCGCCCTGTTGCTTATTATTATGTGGCCTTGGAGTAACCGTTTCCGAGAACGAGAGCCGCGACAAAATGCAGACCCCTCCCCCTCCCCCTTCCCGTCCACCGTCTGTCGACAGCAGTCTGTAGTCTCAGACACAGACGCAGACACAGACACAGAGACAGACGCAGATCCAGACCCACGCACTTGTCTATCTTTTCTGTTTGGCTGCATTTTGCAATTCTCGCCGGCCCGTGAACGCGGCCTTGGAACGGTTTGAATGGCAGCGTCATCGCCGTCATCATCAATGTGGCGTGTGCGTGTGTGTGTGTGTGCGAGTGTGCGAGTGTGCGAGTGTGCTCTGCAAGTGCGTAGAATTTGCTAGAACTTCTCATATGCATGCATACGAATGGGCTGCACACTTTGTGTGTGTGTGTGTGTGTACCTATTGCTGACTCATCGTCTGCAGTGTGTGGCAAAGATACCATACCGACAACTCCGGTCTCGGTCTCGGTCTCGGTCTTCCCCTGGCCTGCTTTCCTACTCCGGCTGTCTTCGCAATCCTTCGCCCCCTTTGCTGCCCTTCAATTGAAGCCAGTTGATAGTTTATTATTGTTTATTGTCTCTCAAGGCCAGCGGAAGTGTTGACGGCTTTGCAAAGGGCCTCGTCTAATTACACACACTCGCACACACACGCACACACACTCGCACACCCACATACATGCGAAAAGAATGATGGCAGCGACCGACTTCTGTCATTTTGATTAACTGTAAATAACAGCTCAATTTCGCTGGCAGCGCTGCGACTGCAGAAAGTGACAGAGAAGATGAACACAGCAAGGGAAAGAGAGAAAGAGAGATAGGAGAGCGAGCCGAGTGAAGCCTTACGCAGGCTTCCGCTGTGACTTGTGGCTTCAGTTTTACTGTTACATTTTTTTCTCTCCCATTTTTCTTTTTTTTTGTTGCCCCTCATTTTTTGCTGCTGCTGTCGTTGCGTTTGTGATTGCTTTTGCCTTTTGCTTTTTGCCTTTTGCTTTGTCGTAACTGAAGCTACAGCAATCACACACACACACACACACACACACATACATATAAAGAACCATAACAATAACAGCAACAACAGCAAAAACAATAACAAGAAAACAAGTTGTGCGCCGCCAACCTTGAATGTCGGGCACTTGCACACACTCTCACACACACACCAACACACACACACACACACACGCAGACTTTCTAGTGCCCTCAACGCAGCAGCCACAGCCACAGCGACAGCCATTTGCCTAGAATCATCCTCCAAGCAGACTGCGACAGCCCCAACAACAACAACAACAACAACAACAACAGCACGTTCGCTGTCTGTCTGTGTGCGTGTGCGTATGCTTGTGTGTGTGTGTGTGTGTGTGTGTGTGTCTGTCTGTTGCGTCTGGCTCAACTATGTCCCGCTGGCCCGCTCTTTATGCTAGGCATGCTTCGCCTGCAATTTTCATTCAGTTTTTCCCATCTCCACGACTTCGTCGCCGCTGGCTCTGGCGAATAGGCGAATGGTGGACGAAGGGGCGGGGCGGGGCTGGGTGCCGGGCGGGTGCCGGGCATGTGGTGCAGGAATGTAGAAAAATGTGTTAGTGGAGTAGTTGCCATTACGTCACCTTTGCGCAAAAGTGTGCGAGTGTGTGTGTGTGAGTGTGAGTGTGTCGGTGTGTGTGTGTGTGCCTGTGCATTTGCGCGCGTCTGGGTGCGTTTATGCCTTTATGCATGCATCCACACATGCAAGTGTGTGTGTGTGTGTGTGTGTGTGTGTCTATACCGGTCTATGTTGGCTGCAGTGCGCGTTCAGGGTCTCGGTCGCCCCGACTAACACACATGCACACATACATATGTACATAGTAGACAGGCGGGATTTGTCGGTGTCGTGTTTTGGCTGTGTGCTGCCCTGACGACCGTTTGACTTGATGCTCTATTACCCCCCTCTCCCCCCTCCCCCACCCTTTGCCCGTGCATAATCCCATTTCTATTTCCAGTGCATTTGCCGCTAGCATTGAAAAAGCGAAAGTTCCGCATCATTTGCTGGGCACACACACACATACATGCATGTGTGTGTGTGTGTGTGCAGGCATTTAGCTTAGTTTTTGGGCACTTGTCACTCGCTTACCTGTTAACGGTAAATTCAAATGGTTTGTCCTGAGTCCAGAGTTTGGTTTTGTCGCCTGAGGTGCTTAACGGTTTTTTGTATATGGATATTTGACTGACTTTTGATTCGTAACGCTGAGTCCTGAGTTGAGGTGTGTTGCGGCGGTGTACAAGATAAACAAAATACTGTTGAGATTGCGATCAACAACAAAATAAACAAAATAAAACACAAAGAAAAACAACAATATGTGTGGTAAAAAAAAAATATTAAAACAGTAGCAAACAAAACGCAAACGAAACGCACAAAAATAAACAAAGTTCTGGCCTCAATCTCGGGATATAACTCAAAACTGAATGCAATGCTCTTCTTCTTCTTCTTATATTGCTGCGCTTCGAGCTGCCGCACGACGTTTGTTCGCTGCGACGCTGAATACTAAACTGCAGGCATTGTCCAAGCCAAAGCCCCGACGCCCCGATCGCAAGTGCGCAAAAGATCCTCCGTCGCGCAGCAGCAGCAACAGCAGCAACAGCAGCAGCAGAAAAAGGCAACAAAGGCAACACGAAAGCAACACGAACGACACGAAAACAACACGAACGCACGAGCGACAGCCGAACGGTTCTTCTTGTTGTTGTTGCTGTTGTTGCTGTAGTTGGGCTACTGTGTGGAAACGACTTCCTGCATGTCGACTACCCCAACCCCCCTCCCCCCCGCGACTCAACGAGCTGTGTCCATTGTCGCCCTTTGCCAAAATGTGTGTGCCTTACAAAGCGCTTGAGAAATGCTGCTCTTACTAAATGCTAAATACACACAAACACACACACACACACAATGCATTAATATACTCGCACACACACACACATGGGCACTCGAAATTCGCCTGTGTCGCCAGCGAAGGGCAACGGTGACTCAAAGTGCTAATGATCAAGCGCTGGAAGTGGAACTGCAGCTGAGGCGGCGACTGCGACGGCGGCTGAGACTGCGACTGTTACTGCGACTGTTACTGTTACTGGGACTGGGACTGGGACTGGGAGTGGGACTGCTGCAACTGCCACTGGAACTGGGACGAAGAGCGCACGAGAAGGGCAACCGCATGCGTGCTCGCTCGCTCGCGCACAACAGCAGCAGCAGCGCCTGCTTAGTTCGATGCAGAAAATTGGCACAAAACAAAAAAGTGCAAAAAAAAAAAACATAAAGTTGAGAGAGCGCAAATGCGAGTCGAAACTGAAACTGAAGTTCAAGTTGTGCCCGCTTCAGTTGAGACGAGACGTTGAGAGGGCCGAGGGCCGAGACGTAGGCTGCGATCAGATGCATTGCGCGCTTGCCCTGCTCGGTTGCTTCGCCGCTCTCTCTCTCTCTCTCTCGCTCTTTCTTTTGCTCTCTCAGTGGCAAACTTGCTCTCCCGCATTGCATGAGTCAAATGTCCTTCTCTTGTGCATGCGGGCGGGCTGTTGGGGAAAGGGCTAGCCAGCAGCCTGCCAAATGTACGAAAGAGCTACACACACACACACACACACACACACGAACACACGGGCAGAGTTGTGCGCGTGTGTGCGTGCCAATGCAGCACTTCCTTGAACGGGCTGCGATGCGACTGCAATTGCAGCTTTCGAGCACATTCTCTGCTCCTTCTTCTGCCTGTCTCTTTGGGCCCAATTTCGGGCAACCTCTGCATAGAATTAAGACGTACCTGTAGACGTAGCTGTAGCTGAAGCTGGGGCTGGGGCTGGGGTTGGAGCTGGAGCTGGAACTGATGTTGCAACTGCAGCTGTAGCCGTCGAATGCGGCCTGTTGTAGTCGACTAATTTATATTTTTTTCACATGGCGCGACATTTGCGAACTTGAAATAGCTGCAGCTTCTTCTTCTTCTTCTGCTTTACACTTTACACAAAATTCAATATGAAAAAATTCGTATTCTTGACGCTGTCTTTGTCAGCAGTTCTCGAGGTCCTTGAAGCTTGAGGACGACTCGGTTTAATCAGTTTGATTTTTTGTTTGATTTATTTGCACACTTTTTAAAAAAATTTATGAAAATTGTTTTTTTTTTTTGTTTTTGTTGTTGTTAATAAACGTTAAAAAAAAAGCAAAACAAAACAAAACAAAACAAAGGAAAAGGCGCAATTGTTGAGCTTTTGATCCTTGCACTTGTTGCACTTGACGCACGTTCTCTATCTACGCTCTGTCTGTCTATGACTGATCCGCATTCGCATCCGCAATTGTTGCTGCTGCTGCTGCGTTTGATGCGTCTGCTGCGTCTGCTGCTGCTGCTGCTGCTGCGGCTGAACTTTTCCAGCGGCTAACAGTGAAATTCGATTTGAATTTGAAATTGTGCGTTTTGGCTGAACTAACTTTAGTAACTGAACCGATCGAATTAAAAAGCTCAACTGAGTTCCGAAAAAATGCAGTTAAATGTGCTCATATTGTGCTGTGTGTGTGTGTGTGCCCCTGCTGCTGCTGCTGCTGCTGCCGCCGCCGCCGTCGTCGTGTGCGTGTATGTGTGTGTGAGTGTGTGTGCGTGCTGCCCAATTGAATCAGAGAATTCCCTGACATTTTGTGTGTGTGTGTGTGTCTGTGTGTGTGTGCATATATACCGCCTGTGTTTGCTCTTTTTTTTTCTTTTTTTTTAAATACAACTTTTTTACAGGCACGCACACACACACCACACACACACACACAGCACACACACACGCGCGCACACATATTTCCTTCATTTTTTGGGCTTGCGATTTGCCATTGGAGTGCAGCGACGCGAACGTCGTCGTCGACGTCAACGTCAGCCCGAAACCGAAGCACGACGATCAGCGACGCGTCACTGCAGTCGCCATCGCCCGTCGACCGTCGCCGCCGGCGCACATTACAGCAGCGCGGCAGCGCGGCAGCGCAGTCGCCAAAAATTTGCTGCGCAGGGCAGCGCCAGCGCATGCGGTTTTTTTTTCTCTCCCCGTTTTTCTTTTGACATAAGCAAAAAGAAAAAAAAAAAACAAACCAACAACAATTTAAGCGAAATAAAAATAAAATTAAGCGAGAGAACAAACGAAAATGCTTTGCTGCTGCTTTGTGGCCTTTTTCTTGTACTTAAATTTATTTTTTCCTGCCAGAAATTGGGCAAAATGTTAACACTCAATGTTGAATATACAACAATAACAAAACACACACCAAACACACACACACACACGCGCACACAGGCACAAATTTGTTGTGCATTGTTGACAATTATTTGCATGTGTGTGTTGTTGTTGAGGAACAGTTGCAGCTAAAAATGTTTGCCTTTGCTCTGCGGCGAATTGAGTTCATTGCAGATTCGTCGCTACAACAACAACAACAACAACAACAGCAAGAAAGCGGCGCACTTGCAGCGCTGCACGACTTTCACTGTGTTGGTGTGTGTGCAGCAGCGCCCCATAAACGCCAAAGACGTGCGTATGTGTGCGAAAGAGACATGGCATATGTATGTATATGTACATATATATGCATGTGTATATACAAACATAGAATACAACGATCAACGGGCATATCAAAGCGTTTATCAGCTTCGTTTTCGGCTTTCGTTTTTCGCTGTTCGTATTCTGTTTTTTTTTTTCATTTCTTTTTTTGAGGTTGTTGAAATCGTCGCCAATTGAAAGTTGTAGCCCACATTTTGTTCGCATTTTACAAAGCCCACCAAATTCTTTGGCCCTGTTTTCGGCTCGTGTACATATGTACGAATATATATATATGTATATATATACATGCACATATGTACATATATATACTGAATGCATTTGTGTGTGTGTATGCACTCGCAATTTGCAGTTTCTGAATTTCTGCTGATGTCGATTGCCGATTGCGGATTGGTTATCGCATCGCAGCGCACTGTACATGTGTGTGCGTGTGTGTGTGTGCGGCTTTAGAGCCTAACCTAATTCGAGGCCTAAAATAAATTGAAATTGAATTTGACTTTACTCCCCCTCCCCCCAAAAACTAGTTGCGAATTGCAAATGCATTTTGCGATTGTTTTGAATTTGGCTTTGTGCTTCCACCCCTCCCTTCCCTCTAGTCACCTCACGTTCAGTGTGACCCTGTCTGGAACTAGTTGCGAATTGCAACTGTTTTTGTGCCATTTTCGCTGTTTTTTTGTATTTATATAATACTTTTTTTTTTGATGCAACTGAGGCTATCCCGTCTTTGTACTTATTGTGTGATGTCTGTCGTCTGTGTTTGCTGAACTCAATTTTTTTTTGTGTTTTTTTTCGTTTTTTTTCGTTTCAGTCATGTTGTTTTCATGCGTGGCGATTTAATTTTTTAATTGTGCTTGTCTCGCACTTGTGTTGCCAATTTTTTCCAGAATACGCATATTTTTTCTGCTCTTTTCTTTAAACAGTTTTTTATGCTTTTTTTTTATTGCGCTGTTTGCCATGGCTTTTTTCGGGCACTTGTTTTGACCTTTTGTGTCTTGGGAGATGCCGCCAGCGCGGCTTGAATGAAATCTGGCCACTATTTCGAGCTGCACTCAACACTTTTTTCGTTATTTACATATATTTCTCTTTTAAATACAGCTCATGCCAGATATACATACGTGAAACGACACAAAACTAAAAGCTCAAAATTGAAATAGCCTTCGCGTTTCCCTTCCTATTTTTGACAGCTAATCGGCTGATGAGCTGCTATTAACATTAACCCTTTGCATGACCTCGCTAAAAAAACTTCAACAACAACAACAACAATAACAATGACAATGACAATAACAATGACAATGATCGCAATGCGATCGCAATGAACCCGCTGCTGTTTGTTCTAATTGTTGTAGATTGCATTGGGTTACCGACACCGACGCACACACACACACACACACACATACACACACAGATGCACACACACTCAGTTCGCCTGTGAAGGCCTAATAAGCGCGCCGTCCATTGACCGCGCTGTGGCTCTCAAAAAAGGCAAATAACAAAAGCCGCCGCTAAATATGCGGCGTATACGTAATGTCTTTCAGCTCACGCTCTCGACTCTGACTCTCCCACTCTCTCCCACTCTCTCTCTCGCTCAGTTTGGGCATTAGATATGCATTCGTTGTAGTCGTTTACAGTAGACACTCACACACACACACACACGCATTGATAATCTTGCGAATGCAAAAAAAAACAACAGCCCAAAAACGTTCAACGTTCGGCAAAGTTCATCGACTTTACGCGCTATTCGCTTGCGCTCCTGCCTCTGCCTCTGCCTCTGCCGCTGCTTCTGCACTCCCAGTTGCACCTAGTATTTGTCTCGTGACTAAGCGCGAGACACGACAATTGCGATCGTCCCCTTCCCCCTTCCCCCTTCCCCCCTCTACTGTTGCTTATTATCAGATGTTCTGGCTTCAAGATTAGCTCATCTACTCAAACTTCGGCTATTGCAATCGTTTTGTGACCTCTAGGCATTTTCATTATCTTTGATTAAGCTGGTAGAACGGAACCTAAGGAGTGCCCCTCCCCAATTACTAATTTTCTTGCTAAATTAACTTTTTATTGATAGACATGTTATAGCCTAATTCCACTGTCGACATTTCTTACATTTTCAGCTAATGTGTAAAATGTTGCCTGTACGTTTCTTCACATTTTTCACATTTACAAAAAATGTTAGCCTAATTCCACTGTCGACATTTCTTACATTTTCAGCTAATGTGTAAAATGTTGCCTGTACGTTTCTTCACATTTTTTACATTTACAAGAAATGTTGTCCCCGAATTTCGTATCGAAGTTATGGAAAATATAAAAGTATCATTGCCATAAAAAGCTGACGTTAACTTAAAATTATAATTTTAAATTTTATTAATTGCACAGTTTATAATATTTGAAGATGGCCAAAAAGTCCATTAAATGGAGGAAGGAATACTTTGCGTCGCTTAGGTAAATCTCATCAAAGAAGCGCTACTTTTGCCATTCACATGTTACCGAAAACTGACACTCGCTAATGGAATCGCAAAATGTGAAGCTTGTAAATGTAACATAAATGTTAATGTAATGGAATCAGGGTATTAGAGAGATCAAAATTGTAGATACATATTACATATTTATGAGGTTTTGCATAGAACAATACGTAAAATAACGCAAAATCAATTGAGCATTAGTTTTACCGATACGGTCGATCGAGCCAAATTTGTGTCGCCTTGAAATTTAATTATAATGTTCCAAATGTATTAATTGAGTAAAGTTTCTCCTTCGACACTCCTGCTGGACAGGTGAAAGAGGAAGTAAGCTCAGTATTTGACCAACTTCCAAGAACGGAAGAGGTTGAAGAAAGAGGAAAGGCAGAGTCATCCAGTTCATGCTCAGTGTATTGGCGAATGGTTTATCTCTACGATCTCTACAGCAAGTTGACTAAAATTCTACCAGATTCTTTATAAAGAGTGAGGAGAAATTACTTAACACAGTTCACAGCTAAACTGGTACATAGTTTCTCTTCCAAAAGTCTATTCTGCTTTCTACATATTAATAAATTTCTATTCGAGCGTATTTGAAGAACCTTTAGATGAACTTAAGTATGGCATCTATGTCCTTGGTCCCGTTAATTACTTTAACTTTAACTCATATAATCAATTTCCAGCTTATGCTTTGAATTTTGTTCAATCGCGGTTATTAAAAAATATATATTTAAACTGTTTGAAAACAATTAAAATAAAAAGGTTTGAAAAAACAAAATCCCGCCCACGAGGCATGTCCGCCTAATAGAGATGTCCGTAAGGGGGAATTTTGACTGTAGTAAGATTTTTTATTGCTTTCGCCAAGAGGAAACAATTAAAAGTACTCGAATGTATTCATGAATATATGGCTTCGGCTTTTATAGTCCGATCTTTTTGAAATTTAGGGACTACAATTTTGCAGACTAAAGCGTAAGGTTCTACCTTTAATAATATATTTCGTGCGATTTTGTGCGATTATTCAAGAGGAGGCACTCAGAAAAGTGAAATCTGTAAATATATATACTAGCGGGTATTGCCCGGCCTTGCCCGTCCAAGGTTTTGTTTTAAGAATTTTATCTTTCCACTAAGTACACGCCCGTGGACAATGGAAATCGACTTTTGTTCAAAAATATGTTTTAGGTGCATCGAATAAAGAACCAAGTGTTGGAGTCAACGGTTTCCGGCCATGTTAGTGGGAATCTTGAAACTGAAGAATCAACTTTCGTTTATTAAACCCTTAACACGCTTTTGCCACCCAAGAACGCATCATATAAATTCTCACAATAAGCTTAGCTAGAAAACTTTCATACCAAAGTTTTTCGCGACTTTTCCACACATGCGGTTGGAATTTCCCGAAATACCGTCCTTATATGTATTACGAAAACCTGCATACCAAGTTTGGCCTATCTAGCTCTTATTTTTTTTGAGTTATGCTAAAAGAAAAACCAGTTTCAAAATCCACAGTCATGGAAAATATGAAAATAGGTGGATATATTGAAAGAAAGTTTCTAGTTTTTAGTTGTTATAGTTTGTGAGATCGATCGGACATGGCTATATTGACTCGGATATTAAAGAATGTGAGAAACTAGGCTCACGAACCGAACCCTAAGGGGAGGGTGCTGGTTCAAACCGTACAACATTACATGAGATGCACAGCAAATAAAACAGGGCCCGATCAAGGATATATATCTTATATTTCTATTCCACTTTTAAGCATATTATACTTAAACCTGGGCTTAAGAATGGCTTCTCGACAGGGCAGGGTGCTGGTTCGAACCGAGAACCGAACCAGCGATATTTGTTTTTGGGCTTACATGAGATGCACAGCAAATCATTTTGGGATAAAGGATATATGTGCTATATTTGTGTGTTCCACTTTTACGCATATTATATTGAAATCTGGGTTAAAGAATGGCTTCTCGAACTAAACCTCAAGGCAGGGTGCTGGTTCAAACCGTGATCCAACTTTCTTTCGGGCTTACATTAAAAACACTGTGAATATTAGGAGGGCAACGTGTCAAGAATATATACTTATCATTTACATGCGTATCATACATATGTGGGATCAATTTTGGGATCTGATCTGATCTATCCTAGCCTAATGTAGGACTTACATGTTTGTGTGCCCCGGTGAAAGGCGCTTTCAGTTTCCTGTTGCGGATTGCACTTTGTTATCGTTGTTCTCCTTGTTCTCCTTGTTCCCGTTCCCGTTTCCGTTTCCGTTCCCGTAACCTTCGTTCTCTTGGTCGCCTTAGGTGCTGGAGCTGCACTCACTTTCGCTTTCGCTTGTGTGTGTGTGCGACTATTTGGAGTTTAGTTGAAATTCGCGGGTTTTGGGTTTTGGGTTTTGTTGTTGTTTTCAATCACTGGACCAGGCGCATTCGTTGTCTTCCTAGGAAAACCAGGATTAACTTCGATTTACTATTTGGACTCAATTAGATTGTTATTCAATTTAAATAATTATATTGCACATTCATTGCATTTGTTGCTCGCAGGCGACTGTTTCAAATTCGCATTAACAAACACATTCAAAAAAAATTTCAACTATTCGCGATAAACAAACAAAAACGTTCGCTTTGCACAAATTGGATTTCTCCTTATTTTGTATTTTTATATATATTATTTTTTTTAATAATATTTGTTGTTGTTGTTGTTTCTGATCAATTGGGAATGTCCTTTGCCTGTTTGCTGTTCGTGTATTTTGTCTGTTACTGTTTTCTGTTTCTGATTTGATTTTGGTTTTGGGCTTTTTACTGTTGGTTGTTTTCAGTTGCGCGTCGCAACACGCGCACGTAACGAGCAACAAACAGCAACTAACGTTATTTTTAAAAACTCAACTCAATTGAAGTGAGCCAAGTAACGGCAAAGCAGCCGCCGCCACAGGACGAGCCAGCCGGCAGCACCAGCAGCCGCCGTCGCCGCCGTCGCAGCAGCAGCAGCAGCAGCAGCGTTGCGGCAGCGCAGCGACAGCGGCTAAAGAGTCGCGTTCGTCGTCGTCGTCGTCGTCGTTGTTGTTGTTGTTATCGTTGTCGGCTTTGCCCGCAGCTTAAGGACTAAGCGAGAGCACGAAGCCGACACGAAGCAAGAGACTTCGTCGCACGAAGCCGCAAGACGACGTCGCGAAGCGCTGCTGCTGCTGCGGCGACTGCTGCTGCTGCTGTTGCTGGTGATGCTGTGGCTTCGGCTGAGGCAGCGCGCAGTCGGCGTCGTTCGACGGACGCGCGACAATGAAATAGAAAATTTAGCACACAATTGAAGCCATTACATACGTACACACACACACACACACACACATACACTTATAGAGCGAAGACAGAGGGAAGCGTCAGCAGCGACGTCGGGATCCGCTAATGAGTGCGCCAAATGTTGTGCTATGATTTGAAGCCGTCGCTTCTATTGGGCCGCTGCGACTGCGACGGTGAAGGTGACTGCGACTGCGACTGCGACGGTGGCCGGCATTTTATCTGGCGAGCGGAAAAGAAACGCAATAATTGCCGCCGCTGTCCGCTGCTGCTGCTGGCTGCGATGCCATCGAAATCACCCGCTAAACTACACACGAGAAACTAAACACACTCATTACTCATTTCCATGGCATTGCCGCTGCACGTCCGCTGCCCGTACGCTGCCCGCCCGCTGCTCGTACGCTCCGACCGCCCGCCCGCCCCGTGCTACCCTTTCTTTCGGCTGCCACCTTCCACCCTGCTTTGCGGCCTATGTCATGCGGCATAGTCGTAGCGCAGCAGCCGCCCTCTCGCCACCTTCATCCTCCCCTCCCCCTCCCCCAGCCCCTCCGACGCCCAGCAAAAGCAACAACTAGCTTTATTTTATATTTTTTTTTCTGCGTGCGGCGTTAAAAAAAAGGCTGCGACGGCAGCGGCAGCGGCAAAAGGAAAATCGCAAACAAAACAAAAAAGTAAAAACGAAAAATGCTAAAACCAAAAGCAACAACAACAACAACAACAACACGCAGAAACAACAAAAATAAAAGAGTGTGCGCGCATGTGTGTGTGTGTGTGTGTGTGTGTGTGTTTGCATGTGTGTGAGCAAAAAAAGAAAACCGTAACCAACCCCGCTGCATGCTGCGTCCGCTGCTGCTGCGCCGCCAGCTGCTCTGCCGCAAATACACTTACACACACACACACACACACACACAATCAACCCCCGTGCGATGGCACGAAATTAAAAAAATAAAAAATAAATACAACAACAACAAATTGTAAAGGGCAACAAAAAACAAAAAAAGAGAAAAATCCAAAATACAACTATGTGCAGTTAGAGTGTGGGGCAGGCGTAGGCGGGGGGGGGGGGGGGGCGGGTAGCTTGAGGTTGAGGTTGAGGCTGAACTGCCGCCCACTGGCGTCGAAAAGGGGAAATCGACTGCGGGGCGACGCACAAAAATACCCAGCCGAAAAAAACACCAGCGAGTGCGTGTGTGTGCGAGTGTGTGCGTGTGTGTGCGAGTGTGTGCGAGTGTGTGCGAGTGTGTGCGTGTGTGTGCGAGTGTGTGCGAGTGTGTGCGAGTGTGTGCGTGTGTGTGTGAATGGATTTATATGCTTGTGTGCATGCACTCTATTTTTAATTTTAATTTTAATTTGTTGTTATTGTTTAAGGGCTGCGAAAGAAGATTAACTAGACAGATAGATGCCATAGATGGCGCCACCTTCTATGCCCTATGCCCAGCACGCAGCCAATGCTGTCAAGACAAGCCGCATCAAAAAACAGTTAGTAAATCACAGCAACCACATTCACATTCGCATTCAGAATTCACATAACCATTCACATTTACTTTTACATGCACATTCGCATTCGCATTCCAAATCACATTCGCATTGAGAGTTCCAGTTACAGTTACAGTTACAGTTAGCTTAACCGTTACAAGCACGCGGACAAGGGCAAGCACAAGCAACACGTCCTGGCCTGTCCGCCAGCTGTCCGATTGTCCAAGCCAACTAACTGTTATTGTTGCTGCTGCGGCTGCGGCTGCTGCTGCCGGCGAATGGCTGAGGCGAGCCGGCAAACAACAAAATGTGCAAACACAAACAGAATGGAGACAAGAACAAGAACAAGAACAAGAAAGGAGAACGAAACGAAACGAAGCGAAGCGAAGCGAAGGGCAACCCACAAATGAAGCGAGAATGACGACGACGAGACGACCACGACGTCTTAACAGTTACTAACTGCTCAAAGAAGCTGGCGATTTGGCTTGCCCAGTTGGTCCCGTTACTCCCGTTACTCCCGTTTTGGTCCTGGCACCGCCACACTCGCAAAAAAAGAAGAAAAAGAAAAGAAAACGAAAAAAAAATGAACTCAGCCAGCCGGCAAAAGTCGCCGTGTGGCCTTCATTGCCGCGGCAACGTCGCAGCCAACGCCTGCGCTGGCTGCGATGCCAGCGTCCGGCACAGTAGGAGGTCAAAGTTGGAAGACGGCAACTCTCTTGTTGCTTGGATCTATTCTTATAATTTAGTTTAGTGGTTATGGGCGCCAAATTGAGCGGGCGGACAGCATCGACCCGCCCACACACACACACACACACTATTTTAAGGGCGCCAGCAAGACATGTGTTTGTGTGTGTGTGTGTGTGTGCATACAAATGAGCGTAATAAAATCAAATGTTGATAGTGTGTAGTTGTAAGCATTACCTTAACCACACACACGCACACGCACACAGGAGCAGGGCGCCAAATGAAGCAACAGCAAAATAGCAAAAAAGCAGGACACACGCACACAAACGGGGGGCAGGGGGGGAGGGGCAGAGACCGGCCAAGCACAGCAGCACAGAAGCACAAAGAAATCTACTACACGCAATCTTCATTTTCAACGCCATCAAAGCCATTCCAATCATCATTATCGTCGCCATAATCATCAAGTAAAGTACCCACCAGTAGCGCCACGCAGCGCCGCCGCTGCCGCCGCCGCTGCCGCCGCCGCTGCTGCTGCTGCTGCGAAATCGTCGCTGCTCGGGCGCCTCGCCTTTAAGTATGCTACGCGAACAGCTTCTTTCGTTTTGCAGCGCTCTCTTCGCTTTACTCTTAGACGGCGCGGCGACTTCGAGATGCCAACAAGTGCGCCGACATTTTTTATTGTGTGCGTGTGCGTGTGTGTGTGTGTGTGTGTGTGTGTGTGGGAGAGCAAGGCCAAGAGACAGTGTAACACAATCGGCGCGACGTCGCGTCGTTGACGTCTTCGTTGTAGTTTTGTTTAGCGCTGCTCTGGGGAGACTTGCTAGACAAAACGAATGGCTTCCATGGGGTCTGAGGGGGGGCGGGGGGTAAGAGAAGGGGATGTAGTGGAAGGGGGGGGGGGGGTAGATGCTAGCAAATGCTACAAATTATTTGAGCTGCATGCGGCGCACACGCGAAGGCTGTAAATACTTGTAGTTTGTTAGTGGTTTTTTTTTTTTCGAATAAAAATCTTAGAAGTTGGATATATACATATATACACACACACACACACATATGCACGTATATGTATGTATATATATACAGCTGCACGAGATTGAAGAAAGTGTGCACTTCACAAAAAGAGTCGCGAAATTTGATAAAACCAAAAAAAAAAGTGTTTTGTTTTTAAGTGTCATAATGGGGAAAAAAATAATAAAACATAATATTTTAAATAGGAGATATTTTCACTTTGCATCTAAAACAAACCCAATCCCTTAATTTAATACAACAACAAAATGTTATTGGTTTTTTTTCTTTGAAAGTTTCAAAGCTGGCAAAAATAAATAAAAAATAATATTTTTATAAATATTATTTGGCTCGTCTTGGGAAATATTTTGCAACTTTTTGAATTACTTCGAATTTTGAAAATTTAAAAATAGCAAAAACTTACGAATATTGCAAAATCTTAGAAGTTGGATAAATGTACTATATGCAGAAAATAGAGTCTCTAAATTTGATCAAATTTAAGCAGCTTAACTAGAAAAGATAACCCAAACCTAAATAAATATTAATTGCAACGTCTTGGTAAATATTTTCAATTTCAGTTTATGCTAAATTTTGAAATTTTTAGAAAGCTTTTGCATTATCTAACTAAAAACTAATGAATATTACGACTATTTTGAAAATAGGCCGAATTTTGCCCCAGGCAGCTTTTCAAAGGGGAAATTGCCAAATTTTAGAGCGATTCCCTTTTTTTTTTTTTTGGATTTTTCCGAGTGTTATTTTTGATTTACTCGGCACACACACACACACACACACACATCAGTTCCAAGCAGCAACGCCGAACACACACCGACACACACACACACACACACACACACACTTGCATATATGTACATGTGTATTGTAAGCCTGTGCGCCTTGATTTTGAGTTTGTTTTACTTTGCTCCGCTGGCTGCCGCCGCTTTTCCTGCTGGGGAAAACTTTCAGCATATTTTCTTAGACAGAGCAGCTCGAATGTGTTTTTTTTTAAATTACACACACACACACACACACACGCACACGCACGCGCGCACACTCAAAAGCTTGGCATTGATGTATGTATGTATGTATGCGTGTATGTGTGTGTGCACATCTTATGTAGATTATTCGCTGTGTATAATTTTCCAGCTCGTAGTAATTAGCCAATAGGAATAGCTTTTGCATGTGTAGTGGTGGGCGTGTATCAACGGGGGGTGTGTGTGCCCCGCTCATGTAGTGCGTGCGTGCGTCTGCGTGTGTGTGTGCGTGTGTGTGTGTGCGTGTGTGTGTGTGCGTGTGTGGCATGTTTGGTGTCGTATGTGGAATGAAGATTTAAGATCGCAACCCGTTTGCCCAACAACTAAAATACTTTTATACAGTAAGGTCCTGCTCCCCATTTTGCGATCCTTTTGTCCTTTATTTACGCAGATGCTTCCGAGATTAACCAAACTATATTTTCCTTGCCTTGCTTTGCACTTTCGAATGTCGCCACAAAGTAAATTACACAAAGAGCTTTCTTTAAATGAATTTGAAGCGGATGTGAAAAACAAAATAATTTCAATTATTATATTGACTAGCTTGAAGTCTGGGCTTATTAAATAAAAAGTTTCAACAATTTAGTTTAAAATTTCGTTCACTAAATTGTTTAAGCTTTATATCGAGCCAATACAATAGTTAATAAATGGAATGGTCGCAAAAACCAGCACCAAAATAATTTTATACAAAAGCTTTGCCCGCATTTGCCGTGCTTGAAGAAATTCAACAAAATCTTGCTGTGAAATATTGATTCATTTCTGAACTTAGTGCTTCCAATTCCGTATGGATTTTCCGAAATGTGATCTTGAACAAATTTTATTTGATACTTAACAGAACTTAGCAACAACTTAGCAAAATCACGTCTTACCGTGTATTTAACATCACGTTAGGTGACTATAGTGAGGCAGTCAATCAGTCAGTCAGTCAGTCAGTCAGTCAGTCAGTCATAACATTAGTTTCCATAAAAGAAAGCGAGACCGTGAGTCAATCAGTTCATAAATCACTAAATTCTAATAGCGCTTACGGCTGGGGCTGTTCGTTGATTGATCAGTTAGGTGGTCAGCCAGTCAATCAGTCAATCAGTCAGTCAGTCAGTCAGTGAGTTAGTTAGTCAGTAAGTCAGCCAGTCATAACATAAGATACCTATAGAAGGTATAATTCGCGCCTCTTGCGTTGATTGATCAATCAGTCAGTTATTCAGTCAGTCAGTCAATCAGTCACTCAGTCAGTCCCTCAATCAGGTAGCCAGTCATAACATAAAAAGTTATAATACTCGGCTCTTGTGTGTTGATTGATCAATCAGTCTGTGCTTCAGTCAGTCAGTCAGTCAGTCGATCAGTCAGAGCTAGGGGTAGGGATGAGTATGTGCCAATATAAATTATGATATCTACAAAAGAAGATAACTCTCGGCTGTTGCATTGTTTGATCAAATAAGTCAGTCCTTCAGTCAGTCCTTCAGTCTGTCAGTCAGTCAGTCAGTCAGTCAATCAGAGCTATAGGTAAGTCAATATAATATACATATGTCAATTACAATTATAACACTTATAGAAGAAGATATAGCTCTTGGCTCTCGCGTTGATTGATCAATCAGTCAGTCCTTCAGTCAGTCAGTCAGTCAATCCTTCAATCAGTCAATCAGTCAGCCAGAGCTACCCAGAGCAGGGATGAGGGATGTGTCAATATAAATTATGATTATTGGATTTTATTTTAATTTCTTTTGTGACTTCGCCATATTAATTAGTTCCATGCAGTATTTGCTTTTGCTTATATTATATATATTTTTTATTTATGTTAATAAATGGCGACTAAAATATATTTATATTTATATTTTTTCATTTTCATTTTCCAGCTCTTTGCGCTTGCCGATTACCGTTATTGTTGCTGGCGAGTATCTGCCCATTATTAATTATGATTTGGCGAGGAAAATGCAAATAAGAAATAGTAAAAAAAATGAAAAAAATGAAAAAAAAAATAAAAAAAAATATATATGTATTGCAGTCTATTGAAAATTCATTTTTTAATTCTGTTTTATATGTACACTTGTGTGCATATAAATGGATGCCATTTATGTGTGTGTGATTGTCGATACAAATGGGCTGGAAGTGGGGGAAATGTGAAGGGGGGAAGGGGGGAAGGGGGCATGTGGACACGGCAAAGAGTAAGCCAAAAGTGTCAGCAGCGCTCATTTCACAGCTCCACCCACATTTTTTGTATTGCGTTGTTTTTCGGTTAATATATATTACGCACATGTTTCTGGTGGGAGGGGGGGGGGGGTGGCTGATGGTGAGGGGCGGAGCTCGCGAGTGTGAGCGAAAAGCCTACACCTAGCCCAGGGAGTGAGTGTGTGTGTGTGTGTTCGAATACTTATGTACACGTTCCTACAACACATACGCATACCGACAAACACTAGCGAACCCGCAAAGGGGCCGCGAACACACACACACACACGCACACATTCACGCGCACGCATAGCCCATAAACGAGCCAAAATATTAACCAAACAGAGGAAAGCTCCAAAACGAATATCAACCCTAACTACCCGCCAGCCCCCGCCCCCGCCCCTCTCCCTTAGCCATACGCCCATGAAACGATGCGCAGCAGTTAAAAATATTTAAAAATGTGGAGTGCGACGCAGTTGACGGCGGTTAGCTCCAAGCCCAGCCCCAGCCCCAACTGCCGCCAAAAAAACTGTGCGTATGTGTACCTTTTTATTTGTAAATGGGTGGCGAGTGTTGGGGGAGGGGATGGGGATGGGGATGGGGAAAGGTACGTCGACGGCGACGGCGACGCCGGTAACGGCAGCAACTCGCACTCTTGGTTAATTGCCAAAAACAACTGCAAGGCAGTTGAAAGCAGGAGAAGAACGAGTCGAGGTAGGGGCAAGGGGCAGAGAGAATTGGCTAAAAGAGGGGGCGCAGGAGCCGATCCTCTGCAGAGCGCGCAGTTGACACACTTAACCGACACCGTCCACAAGGGAATGCGAAAGCAAGGACAGTCTGAGCCCAAAATTCCATTTTGTTTTTTAACGTTAACCGAACCAAAACTCTCGAACCATTCCAATTGTAGCTCAATTTAAGATTTAAACCAAAACCTAGTTTTATTTATGTTATAATGCATATACACGCACTCAATTCAAAGAGAAGTTGCTGGTTCGAAGCGTGAATCGAACCAAAAAACAACTGAACCAAAACTCGAACCGTACTAATTCCAAATTTGAAAGAGCACAAGATTTAAACCAACACCTGAAAAAGCCGGTTCACAAAACGAGCTTAAAGAGAAGCCGCTGGTTCGAACCGTGAATCGAACCAGCTACCTTCTTTTTGCAGCTTGGAATCCTGTTTGACAGTTAAACTAACACCTAATTTATGGGAGAAAGCAGATCGAAGCGAATCGAACTTAAAGAGAAGCCGCTGGTTCGAAGCGTGAATCGAACCAGCTACCTTCTTTTTGCGGTTTGGAATCCTGTTTGACAATTAAACCAAAACCTGGCCTAATTTATGGGAGAAAGCAGATCGAAGCGAATCGAACTTAAAGAGAAGCCGCTGGTTCGAACCGTGAATCGAACCAGCTACCTTCTTTTCGGGGTTCAGCCGTAGCTGAGTCTGGTTTCTGGCTAGTTGCAAGCCGGGCTTGTGGCAGGCTCTGTGAGGCTTTGCTTCGACTTTTGTTTCGAATGTGCGCTGCTTTTGCAACGGCAGCGCGGCGGCGCCACGCTTTGCGTCGCGTTGGCAGCGGCCAATTCATTTATTTTTCTTCTGCTTCTTCTCTCATGTGTAGCAAAAGTTTTTCTAATTCGCATTTATGTTTAATTTGGTGCGGGTGCTCGCATTCTGTCTCGCTTTGCCGCGTGCTTTGCCAGCCAAATTCGTAACCCCAGCGCAAAACCGAAGCTGCCCCCCGGGTGCAGGGGCAGGGGGGGAGGCGGGGCGGGGGTTGTTGTTATGTGCCCCACGCCCCCGCCCCCGCCCCCGCCCAGAACTTTGCCGTTTTTGTGCGCCTCTTTTTTAATGGGGTGCTTTATGACAAACTTTCAACTCGCGCCACTCGGCACATGTATGCGTGTGTGTCTCTGTGTGTGCATGTGTGTGTGTGTGTGTGTGTGTGAGTGCTTAAAAAAAAGTAGAAGTAGCGTGAGTGTGTGTGTGTGTGTGGGTGTGTGTAAGTGTGGAGGTAGTAATGTCGCGTTTACAATGGGGAAAGGAAGGATCCACGCAATTTCTAACGCAGCCCGCTAATGCTAAACGTGTGTCTGTGTGTGTGTGTGTGTGTGTGTGGGTGTATGAGCTTGTGTGCTCACACAAAACATATATAAGACCCCCCCTCCCCCCACCCCCCATTCCCCAATTCCACATGTAAATTGTGCCTGTGTGTGTGTGTGCGCGCGTGTCTGCGGAGTAATTTTTTAACTAATTTTCTATACAAATTTTTAGCATGTCGCTGGGGTCATGTATGTATATAATATATATATATATATATATATATACATATATAGATATAACTGTGCGCTCATTCCTTCGCTGCCAACACGTATGGTACATAAATATATATGTATGTGTGTATGTGTTCTGCATGTGTGTGTGTTGGCATGCGTGTGTGTATTCCAGCTCGGGGTTTTGACTGTACAAGTTGTCTATAGGCCTTAGTTTTTTCAAGGTTCAAATTTTTCACCATATTATCAAACTCTTTTTCTCTTAGAAAATGTTGATCAAAGTTTGTGTGTGATAAAAAAAAACGCACGAATATGAACCCAAAAGACTGTGCAACTAGATGTCTGAGTGCCAGACAAACTTGAGCCGAGCAACGCCGGGTAAATTCCTTTAGCCAACTCTTTGGACGTAAGAGTTGCGCGCTTGGATGGAAATGAATGTTAAATATTTCAAAATATATCGAAAGTTAACTTATATAGTCTTTCGATCTGGCCAGACAGAAAAAGAGGCAAAGTCTTGTGATTAAAGCAACATCGACTCATTTGTTAAGGCTGAAGAAGAATCTATATACCCTATATGGGCTTTTTCGATTTTTCCCTCTATCAGCTACATATTTCAAGAGGAAATTTATGATACCCTTTACAAAAGCAGCGAAATAAAATGATCACAAAAAATTACGATGGGGCCACTCGGATTCTATTGTCTGTGAAACGTGCTCATTCGCTTTCTGTTGACGTTAGCAAACACTGTTTTTAGGCGGGGAGGGTAGGGGGGGAGGGGGGTGGGGTGCATGCAACAATGTTAGGAACTGTTGAATTATATAGAACATATCTAGCTTTCGCTACGGCAATGGCAAGTCATGTTGTTGTTATGACGATTTGGCAGCATGATATTTATTTTGATTTCACAACGAGCAAGGGGCAAGGGACAAGGGACAAGGGGCCAGGATCGGTCAGTCATTGTGATTTCCATTGTTTGCAGCTGTCACAGATAGAGAGCCTGCCTCTGTGTCTGTGTGTTTGGGTGTGTGTGTGTTTGGGTGTGTGTGTAAAATTAACATTTCATTTGGCTGCGTTTTTTCGCTTCATCAATAAATTTGCCAACCCCAAGCACACAAATATTTTCACATTTTTTTTGTAACAATTTTTTTTCATGCATCCATTCTTTTGCAATAAAAAACCATTACATAGGCAAATATAAATTTTGTCGAGCCGTGTGTGCTGGTGTGTGTGTGTGTGTGTGTGTGTGTGTGTGTGTGTGTGTGTGTGTGTGTGTGTGCCTGTCGAAACATTGCCGCACAAAAAAAAAAGTTTGCCATTATAATTACAATATAAAAAGCATGTGACGTTCAAATATTTTTCGCTATTATTCATGAGGTTTCTTCTCATTTCTAAAAAAAATCCATTTCGATTGTCGCGTAAATAATTTCACATAGTCAACCAACAATCAGGGCCGAGTAGACAGTTTGTCTGCGTATGTGTGTGTGTTTGTGTGTGTGTGTGTGTGTGCATAGGGGGAGCCATAAATTAAGTGCAATATATATGAGTTTTTTGTGTGAAAAGCCAGCTACATATATTGACTTGTACTCATTAAACTGGGCACCAGTGTTGCATAACTAATTAATTAACTATTGATGCTAACCTATCGAACAATCGGACGAAGAAAGTCTTTCTCCCCCCTCGACTAAAGTTCTTAGCATACACCTGAGTCTTAAGTAAGAACAAACAGCCAGACCTATGCGCACATACATATGTATGTATGTGTGTATGTGTGTATGTGTGTATGTATATATCTGCTGCGACAAGTTGGGGCTGGAGTAAGTCGACTGAGGCAGAAGCTATTTTACACAACATATCGCGCTCGTAAAAAATAATATAACTACATACATGCGCGTTTACTACCCATTTTCAAGCGCAGCTTCCCTTTACGCACCTCGCCGTTGCCCCCCCTCCCCACCCTTCCACCGCGTGCGCGACCGTAGTGAAAGTTTGGCAAGCAGCGCTGTCGCAGCCGCAGCCGCAGCAGCCGCTGTCTCTGTCCTCACGCCAATTCCCCAATGCCAATGCCTCCCCCTTCCCCCCTTCCCGCCCCCGCCCCCTTAGCCCCAACCCGAACTGCCTCGCACTAGGCTAACTGCTTTTCCACGCATAAGCGCAATTCTAAAAAATTAATGTCGCTTTCGTAATTTCAACACACAAAAACTGCGCGGCAAAGCAGCGCTGCCAGCAGCGGCAGCGGGCAGCGGGCAGCGACTGAATGTCTTAGTTAGCAAAAAGCACTGCAGCCCGTTAGGGGCGAATAAGGGGGTAAGCAAAAGTGAAGTAAAGCAGCGGTAAAGCACAAGCAGCAGCAGCAACAGCAGCAACAGCAGCAGCAGCAACGGCATGCGTGACAGCGACAGCGCAGTCAATGGCAACGTTGACGTCGACGTCGACGCCGAGGACGACACTCACTTAAAAATTCGAATGTTATAGAAAAATGAGCAAAGCACAAAAAAGCGAAGCAGCGCTGGAAAAAAAACGAACTCAAATTACATAAAATGAAAAGTTCTCGTTACGCGGCGCAGTTGTTACGCCCCCCACACCCCCCCCCCCCCCCCTCTCCACCCTACGCCCCTGAAACTGGCTTCCCTAGCAAATGCTGTTGTTGTTGCTGATGCTGTTGCTGCTTCTAATGCTCATCTCTTTCTAACTCGGTAATGTCGACAGAGCAACCTCGGCGCTTCGTTCGTATGTGTGTGTGTGTGTGTGTGTGTGTGTGTGGGTGTGGGTGTGTGGGTGTCCCGCTCTCAGCACCCGTTCTTCAGGCACGGCACCGCGCGACTGATTACTACTTTTATTGCTAGCAAATATCGTACTTTCTCTTCAAGGTGGGCGACACCATGTACTCGTCCTAACCCCTCTCTCTCTCTCTCTCTCTCTCTCTCTCTATGTGGGTGTGTGTTTGTGTGTGTGCTTAGCTTTTTTGTCAGCTATGGGGGGGAGGGGGGTTGGGGTTCTGTTGTAACTTGCGCGGAAACAAGGTTTTTATTTCAACATTTCTTTCTATACTTTTGCACTTCGTTCGTCTGTCCCGCAACATTTTTGCTTTAGATTTTGCTGCGCGAAATTTTTTCGAGGGTGGTTTATATTCACGTGTGTGTGTGTGTGTGCGACAGTGCGTGCCTGTGGGTGTGTGTGTGCTGCGACTTGGCTGTGGCAAAGCCAGCTGAGGCTGAGACGGAGACGGCGGCGGCGGCAGCAGACGTCGTGCGTTGTAGTTGTATTTTTTCAATTTTTGACGGTGACGCTGACGTCGATGCCGCAGTTGCCGCTGCTTCTAGGTAGCTAGGCCCACCCACCCGCACACGCACACACACACACACACACACAGACACAGACACACAGCAGAATCTTCATCTTCGTTTGCAGCTCTAAATTTTTTATTTTTCATTTTTTAACTACGTGTTCGTAGTTACAAAAATCTCATACATATTATGTTTTATGGTGGCTGCTTGTTTGAGTGTGCGTGTGTGCGGGCGGGTGTGTGTGCGTGTGTGTGTGTGTGTGGGTTTGTGTGTGTTGTAAATTGTTGTGCCGCCTGTTGTAAGGCAGAGCGGCAGGCGGATAAGCGGAATCGTAGTGGAAAAAAGGTGCTTTTTAGACGGAATGACAACGACAACGCCAGACTCAACACACACACACACACACACACACACGCAAGACAAACAAAGCGTACACGGTGAGAAATATTGCAGGCACTTTAGATTGATGTTATTTCCATTTCTGAAATAATATGAAACGTGGCTGTAGATCTAACAAGAAAATGTTCAATTGTCCGGTTCACATTTTCCATAGATTGACTCAAGTTTTGGTTCGAACTTTGCTTTTCATAATTGTGACATTTTTCAATATGAAAAAATATTTGAATATAAATTTAATTTTCTACATCGACATATTTATTAAAATTTATAGCCCAATTCCATTGTCAACACATTTCTCGCTAATGTGAAATATGTTGCCTGTACGTTTTCCCGTAAGAAACCACATTTTTCACATTTGCAAAAAATATTGCTATTTATTTAAAGAAGCGCTACTTTTGCCATTCACGTGTTAACGCCAACGGACACTTGCTAATGGAATCGCAGAATGTGAAGTTCGTAAATGTAACATATTTCGAGCATAGTGGAATCAGGTTATTAGTTGATTTTGCTGCAGCATTTCGCACAGTGTAGCCTCGCCGATTACGATGAAACTCATGCCGGCCACTAAGTCTAAGTACGGGTACTACTCTAACACACACATAAAAAGCATTCAAAGAGCAGCAAAAAAAAAAACAACAAAAAAAAACGACAACTTCAGTAAGTTTAGAAAATAAAAAGCACATACAACCCTGTGCCGAGGGTTGCAATATTTCTTTTGCATTGCTTTTGGGCTGCTGTGCTGCCAGCGTCAACGCCGACGGCGACGGCGACGTTGACGCAGACGACCAGCTACAACCAACAGGCTCTGGTATTAGTTGATGTTTTGTTGTTATTGCTCTCGTTGTTCTTGTTCTTGTTGTTGTTGTTAGAAGATGTCTGGCGGGGGGTGGGGTAATATACATATGCATATTGCGTGTGCGTGTGTGTGTGTGTGTGTGTGTGTGGCATCCTTTTATATTTAAAAATTTTCATTTCAATGTCGGTAGTTCGCGGCGGTTGGGCAGCAGGGTGGTTATTCTCCGCGGCATGCCCACCCTCCGCCTCCATCCATGCCACCCGTTTGACTCGAACATAACATACTTATTATTACTTTTAATTTAGAATACGCCCGTGTGAGTCTGTCTGTGTGAGTCTGTGTGTGTGTGTGTGTGCCTTTTCATCCATTGTTGCACAGCCAGCGCTGGCTGCGGCTCCTTTTGAGCAGTCGCTATTAGTTTTGCAGTGCGGGTTCAAAAAAGGCGGAGGCCAAAGAAAAATGAAAGTTGCCTTCGCAGTGAGAAAATGCGGATAGATTGCTTCCAATTCCGAACGGCAGCAAAATCGAATCTGTCTCGGGCTAGTTGTTTAGATCGTAAGGGTTACGAGAGGGGTATGCATAAATTTTTTTTTTCAATTTTAATTTCTTATAAATGATTTTTCGTTTGTAAACTATAACAAACAAAAATTTAAAAATTGCTGCTGAATTTGAGCAGGCGACCTCTCTATTGCTAGTTCGATAAGTTTCTTATAAACGCTTTTTTTAAATTGTAAACTATAGCAAAATTAAAAAAACAACATTTGAACCGGCGACCTCTCTATTGCTAGTTCGATTAGTTTCTTATAAATGCTTTTGTCATTTGTAAACTATAACAAACAAAAAAATGTATTATACAAATTAAAAATTGCTGCTGTATTTGAACCGGCGACCTCTCTAATTTTAGTTCGATTAATTTCTTATAAACGCTTTTTTCAATTGTAAACTATAACAAATAAGAAAAAAAATTTATATAAATTAAAAAATGGCGGCTAAACTTGAACCGGCGACCTCTCGATATAATATTTTCTCTTTAGTTTCCTGCTCAAACTTAGATTTGATTTCCATTCGAGTGTCAATTCTATTAGCTTTATGTGCACACAATCCATTCAGATATAGATACACACACATAATTGAATACAAACTGTGAAACTGTGTGTAGAAATAATCTTGAACTGTGCGCTGCGCCACAACGAGGGGGAGGCAGAGGGGGCGGCAGAGGGGTCAAGGCATGGGTCGATTTTGGAAGGTAGAGCGGCGGTAACGACGGCTCCCATAAAACATACAAATGGCCAAATAAAACATTTTAAATGTAACAACAACAACAATAACGGCAAATAAGAAAATAGTATTGTGCTTAGAAAAAAACGACGACGACGACGAGGAGCAGCGGCAACAATGGAGCCAAAAGAATCAAATTGAAAAGGAGGGTAACGCAAGGAAAGCAAAAGCAAATGAATAGAAGGAACGGGACGCGACGGAACGGTACGGAAAGGAACGGAAAGGAACGGAAAGGAAAGAGAAAGCATTAGAAAGCATCCACCTGCGTGCAGCACAGCAACTGCAACAATGAGGCTGAGGTGCGAGAGAGAGAGAGAGAGAGAGAGAGAGAGAGAGAGAGAGAGAGAGAGACCTTGATATGAGTCGGCCTTTATTCATTTAAAGGTTCTCTGATATAGCCTGATGCCCTATGAAAATGCGTACGTCGTAACAGGCAGAAGGACGCAAGGAATATATATATTCGTGATCAGAACTATCAGCGGAGGCGATCTAGCTATGTCCAACTGGGCAAGCAGAGCTTGAAGATTGGAGAAGCTAGAGGGAACACATGAAGAACATGTCAATGGACTCCCCCCGCGCTCTTGCTTGGACTTAAAAGAAAGGCTTCCTTTAGGTTGAACCCAACGCGTCCTGGCTGATCCCATTCAGAGAGAGGCGCCTCCAAAGGTTAAGCCCACGAGGCGAATCAACTAAATACCTCACACTATTACGTTATGTCCTCCATTGTAAACATCCCATCATTGTGAATATTCCTTCATATTAATTTCATATAAGCTACATAATTGTAACTACGCCTTCTTCCCTCATTCTTTCGCTTGGCAGAGATAAGAAGGTACAAAGAAAATAATGCTTTGGGCGGAGTTCAGGGTAACTCTCAGTCGGTCACTCCCGACTAGATCAGTTGAAGGAATGCAGCGAGTGCAGCGAGTAGAGTAAAACGGGTTTAACAGCCACAAAAAACGAAGCGAACGGGCAAATTGGCAGCCCGACAACGCGGCGTATGAGTTATATTGCCCAGCACAAAGCACGACCAGGACTCCTGCTGCTGCTGCTGCTGCTGCTGCTGGAGCTGGGCACGGACCTGGTCATAGGAGCTGGGCATGGGAGCTGGGCATGGGAGCTTGGGTTCACTATTTGGCTCGGCTACGTGCCGCTTGCGGCGCTACCTTTCTTGGCCACGGACCCAGGCGCATTGCTAAGCGCACAAAAACTTAGAAATAATCACCGACATAAATCTTAAAATGCCTCTCTACCCCGCTGACCCGCTGACCCATCCCGCCCCACCGCCCCTGGCCCGTTACAGTTACCTAACTACTCAACGTTCTTTTGTTGTGTGTGTATGCGTGTGTGTGTGTGTGTGTGTGTGTGTGCAGGATAAAACAGCAACAACAAGGCACAATGGAGCGTCTAAGATGCTGAGTTCCATGTGAAGCCAGGCTGAAGGGTGGCGGCGGTGGGGGGGAGGGGGAGGGAGGGTTTTTTGGTTTACCTCTGCCTTTGCCTCTGCCTCTGCCTTTGCCCGTCCGTCGCAGCGGAGGCAAATGGAAAATAACTTAGAAGCACGTTTTGTGGCATTTTTCGTTTTGCTACGCGTCGCTTCCCCGTCGTGTTGTTGTTGTTGTTGTTGTTGTTGTTGTTAGTCTCAACTATGAGAGACAAAACGCAACTGAGACAGAGACTCTGTGTGTGTGCGTGTGTGTGTGTGTGTGCCAAAGAAAAGTTTGCTTCACTTCGATTTGCAGCATTTTATTTGTGGCTGTTCGTTTGTTTGCTTACAGTTTGTCTCGAAAAAAATTACCCGGCTTCGCGCGGTTCAAAATAATAATGCTGAAGATGCGACTGATATTCAAATTGGAGCTTTTGGTATAAAAAATGTTGTTATCATAGAGATTCGAACCCTAAAAATCACTTTCTGATCGAGTTCTCCAAAGCTCTATCTTAGTGCTTACTTTTACCCGAAAGTAAATTTTCTAATCGAATTTCAGCAGGGTTGTTGGGCCCCAACTCCAAAGTTGTTCACCTTGGTCAATGCGAGGGTTGACAATCGCCTTCATGGAGTCGAGTGTTCAGAGCCAGATCCGCCTTAATCAGGAATATTACATCTGAATCTATGCGACGAATCAAGGAGTGTGCGAGATTTGCCTGATATGCTAGAATACGGTCAATTGTCGGCCCGTCGGGGTCATCTAGTCATATATGTAGGGTTGTCCAGTGTTGGTCAAAATTTAGATTTTTATTTTTTTGATGCCAATCGATAGTACTGATCCTTACGAGTCCAAAATGGTATAAAATTCCCAAATCTGACATTATTTGGCCGAGAAGGCCAAACGAATCGTTTTTTGTTCGACAACTTTTTTTAACCCATCGATTTTTAATTTCTTTGAATGAAAGTAGGGATCCGTACGAATTTAAAAAGGTATAACATTTCGAAATCGGATGATATATACACGAGATATTCCAAAAAAATCATCAAAAAAGTTAGGATTTTCGAACCGACCCCCTCCCAATTACATTCCCGTACCACACGGTGTGCATGTGTGTGTGCGTGTGTGTGTGTGTGTGTGTGTGTGTGGCACGTGGCTGAGACATTTCAAAGATCAACTCAGCGATCGGCTGATCGTATTCGCAGCTGATCCAATAATCGCCATCCAACTAGAAAACATGGCCATAAACAAAGGCCCCATTTTTTTGGGTTTGTTGTTGTGCAAATATTGAATGTGTGTGCTGGTTTCGCATTGTTCTTGAGCTGTTTCTGATGGGTTTTTCATTCCAGTTTGTCAATTTAATAAATGCAATGCAATGTGCATTGAACCCCTCGAGCCGAAGGCCAAAACGGCAGCTCGACCTCAGTCGTGGCCCAAACGAGACCCAAACAATATTCCATATGCTAATTTGGGATTCAAGTGACTCGCTCTCTCTCTGGACTCTATAGAGAGATTCTCATCATATGCCCTACACAGATCAGGAATGTTTGTCCAAACCTGCTTCCCAGATCGAACAAAATCGATTTCGAGCATAATCGCAATCCAGCATATAGATCGGACTATAAGCACCGAAGTGAATCAATTAACTCGTCGCATGCTACAGGGTATTTTCCAGTGGGTACTTTCCCCCCCCCCCCTGTTTTAAAAGCTAATTTCTATTTTTACAGCCAGAATATTGACGAGTAGAATTGCAAGGCACAGCCAGGTCGATGTCTCGACTTCGTGGGCAGATCCTTATGAAAAGCGGAAAGACGCGGCAAACGGAAAATGTATATTTATAGTGGAAAACTGCGAGGCCGCAGTTGGCAAGCGACTTAGAAATCTAAACATGAAACTTGCCAAACTTGAGCGGGGGCAGGAGCAGGGGCAAGGGGCAGGGGGAGGGGCAGGGGGGCAGCACAACCACAGGGGCAGGAGCGAAGGCCTTTTGCCTTGGTCGCAGTCAAGCGCAGCGGCTCCGCAGGCGTCTTGTGTTGTGGGCCGTCCACAGAGCTTGAGGTAGGCGAACGCCGGTGTGGTGTAGGGGGGGGGGGGTGGAGTAGGGAGGGGGGTGGTTTAGGTAGGTAGGTTGAAAGGTGGGCGATGAGTTTGCGGCAGTTTTGTTTTGTTGACTCGATGAAAAACTTACAGCAACAGCATCTGCGACTATTTTGCTAGCGCTGTCGACGTCGACGTCGCTGCTGGCGTCGCTGCTCCGCAAACGTTTTACATAAATCTTCTTTTCACAAAAAAATAAACACTAATGCCAAGGCGAGGCAAAGCATAGCGAAAAAGGGAAATACAAAAAAAAGAAAAAACTAGAAAATTTAGTATCTACGCATACACACAAAGGTACACACGCACACACACACGCACACACACACACACACACACACACACACACAGTCTCATATACATACATAAACGCGCTGTGATGCGCGGCAAAAAAAGGAAAAATTTTTTTATTACAGCGAGAAAACTTAATGGCTGCTGCAGGAATGACGAGGCGCGGAATGGGGGCGGAGTGGGGGAAGGGGGAGGGATAATAGGAAAGGGCAAAGCAGAAGCAGAAGCAGGCGCAAAAAGGAAAGGGAAAGGGAACATGAAGCTGAAGACGCTCAACAGAGAAGCCGACGTCAAAGTCGAACGAGGACGAAGACGAAGACGAAGACGAAGAGACGAGGACGAAGACGAAGAGACGAGAGACGACGCCTCGTCGTGGCAAACAGTGTTGCGTAGGCGCGCAAGGGTTGGGCCTGTGCTGAGCAACGGTGTAACATTCATCGTTTGATTTCGGCTGTGCCAGAAACATATTCCCCGAGATTTCTGTGGGAGGGTGGCAGGGGGAGGGTGCCGCCCAAAACTATGCCCGATACATTAAGCGAAGCATCTACAGATTAAGGGATGGGCCGGCGAGTGTCTCAGCCCAGCTGCAGTCGCTGTCTTAGTCGCGGCTCAAATGCCGCTCATTGATTTAAAGGGGGGGGGGGGGGGTTCGTTTGGGGGTTGCGGCTTTGGGGTCAGCCAAATTCGTAGAAATCGCAGTTCGTTAACGCGCGAGCTGCGATTCGATTCAATTTGTTTTCATGCTCCCAATTTTCTTGCCAAATTTTCCTATATTGATACATTTTGTTTATTTCACTTTAGTCTCCTGTTTTTTTTTGTTCTGCGCCGTCGTCGAATTCCGAACTTGTTATTGCTGCGTTTTGTTTTTTTTTTTTTCAATTTTTATTTCTCTATATTTTTACGACGCTGAAAACTACCCTTAATGATGCCGCGGAAGCTGCTGCCGCTTTTCTTTTTATTTGTATTCGAGTGTGTGCGTGTGTGTGTGTGTATGTGTGTGTGTGTGTGTGTGTGTGTGCGTCTAAAAACGGCTGTGCTGCAAGTTGTTGGCTGGGCAAACCGAAAATACCGCTGATCATGCGCTTAAAGTAGTTTTCAAGGCTCACACCAACACACACACACACACACACACCAGCACACACACACGCACACACATAGAGTGTTGTTTGATATGACCCTGCCCCCGCCTAATGCTGTGCTATGGTTCTTGCCCATTGCCCATTGCCCAATTGCGCCTCATCGATGCTCAGGTTGTTCGCTTTGTTTGGATTATTCGCCTTTTTTTTTATACCCTAACTCCATTGGGAATGGAATATAAGGGGTATAATGTGCTTGTGCATCTCCATGGCATAGCTCGAAGAACATAAGAGCTAGACAGACAACACTTTTTATGTCAGCCCTCGTATAGTGTATAAATATAAATATAAATAAATAAATATAAATATAATTCGATATCTCTTTCCATTCTCCCCCCATTATATTTAAGCCCGGTAAGTTCCATCAAGATCGAACTATAAAGGGGAACTGGGCTTAATGGGGATTGAATTTAATTGGAATCAATTTAATAGGTAACTCCTAGTCGAGCACGCCCGACTCTCTCTAGTTTGTTATTTGCCATAGTTGTTGTAATTGAAGTCGGCCGCGATGCGATGCGACGCGACGCGATGGGAGGGGCAATGGGCGGTGGGTGGAGGGTGGGTGGGGGGTAGGCAGAAAACTGCCCCTAACGACGGACGCGAGCAGCGCTGCCGCAGCTTCTAATTTTACATTTTATTGTTATGCTCCGTTATAGTTGTTGTTGTCGTTGTCGTTGTTGTTGCTTTACAATTTTTCTTCGTTTTTAGGGTTCGTAAAAGGGTTGATTAGGAAGATGCACACACCGACACACCAACACACACACCAACACACACACACACAGACAGGCAATTACAGTTGGGTTAGTGCTCGACAAAGCTGCATCCCCCCTTTCCCCTTTCCGCCTCGAACACTTTAATGACCTGTGCACGCTTCGATTTTTGCCCCCTTTTGCCTTCCCCTTCCCCCAGGACAGCCGCACAGAAGCTGCCTGCTGTGAAACTCGTTTTATTGCAGCTAATATGAAAATTATGAAATGCTTGGCACTGCCCGTAAAAGGCCACAATTCTATTTTCTTTGCTTTACGATGCCCTTTCCATCGAATGGCCCCCCTCCTCGCCCCCCCCCTCGCCCATCTACTGTTTATGAGGGTCATATATGAGTATGCAGTTATACGGCCAGGAGCCGAGCAGCCGGACGTACATTTCATTGGACTAGGATCGGATTAGGGGACCACATTGTGAGATGAGTCCAGCCCAAAGCAGTTGCCAACTATTCGTATATACCCTAGCAGAGGGTATTCGAATTTTGTCATCAAGTGCATCTAATGCACAGGAAAAGTGTATATTCATAGTCGGCGTGCCGAAGATGGCCTTCCCTTGTGGTTGTGAGACAGATATAGATGAAGATATAGATATAGATATAGATATAGTAAGGGGTACAAATAGAAATAAAATAAAAATCAGTAAAAGACGCATAAAAGTAAAAATAAAAATAAAATTGAGAAAGAGAATTTTAAAAGTAAAAACAATCATAAAAATGAGTAAAAGACGGAAGCGAAGCATAAAGATTGTAAAAGTAGAAAATAAAAATAAAGGGAAATGGAAATGGAACCGAAATATAAATAGACAAAAATCCTTTTACCTTTGTTCTGGCGGCCGAGGCAAAATGCGTTTTAAAATTAACAAAACAGAAGCGAACAAAACAGAAACGAATAAAACAGAATGGAAGAGAAGAGAATGGAAGAGAGTAGAGAACAGAACATAGTAAATATGTGTAAGTATGAAACAGCCGAGCCGAAAAGTCGGTGAATAAAAAAAGGAAAATTGAAAGAACAAAATTTGGCTGGAAATAGTAAAGAAAAGAAACAAAATGGCGAACAACTTTTTTTTCTGCTGCTGCTGCTGCTTTGTTTTTTCCATATATTTCTTTTTTTTTTTTGCTTGTGTAGACTGAGTGAGAGATGGAGTGGAGGGGGGGTGGAGGGAGGGGGGTCTGCCTCTAAAGTTCGCGGCAAAGTTAAAATAAATTGCAAGTTGGCATTAGAGACTTGCACACACACACACACACACACACACACACACACACACACACGCACACACACACAGACACAGACGAATGTTAGTCAGCCGCCATATTAATGGCAATTGGGTGGCAAGTGTTGCGGCCCTTGCGGCGCATGTGTGCGTGTGTGTGTGTGTGTTTGTGTGTGTGCGGTACATGAATATAAAACTTTATTTTTATTTATTCCCTTTTCTACTCCCGGCCGCTTTGCCGTGCCCCCCCCTCCCCGTCCCCGCGCCCGTCGCCTGTTTTAGCGGCGCGTCGCTCCGCACCGCTCCGCGCACATAAAGCAAAATTTATTAGAAAACATTTCATTCTCGTTCTCGTTCTCACTCTCCCACTCCCTCTCCCTCTCCTTTGCCATCGCCTTCGCCTTCGCTTTCGCCCTCTCGTTCTCATTTTCCCTTTCCCCTTGTGAGCCCGCCGTCGCAGCTGGTTTTGACTGCGGCTCCGACTCAAGCTTCTGGCTGCCGCCTCTTTGTCTCTCTCTCTCTCTCTCTCTCTCTATCGCTCTCTCTCGCTCGCGCGGTCGGCTACTTCATCTTCTACTTGCGTTTTGCATGCTTTTTCGCAATTGTTGTTGTAATTGTTTTCATTGTTGTTGAAAAAAAAAACAAAAAACACGAGAAAAAAACCAAAACAAAACTGAGAAACGGCACAAAAATGTGTGGCAACATCTTTAACGTGGCCGTGTCGGTGGCAGCATAGAATTATTGCCAACGCACCCCCCTCCCCTCCCCCCACCCCTAGCCCCTAGTGTCTGTGCTTCTGCTGCGACTGCTGCCTCGTGTCTGTTGGGCGCTCGCCTGAGCCTGAGCCTGAGCCAAGGGCCGCATTGTTGTAGGCGTAGGCAGCGACGGCGGCAGCGACGGCGGCAGCGGCGAGAACAGGCAACTAAACCCCAGATGGCGCCACTACACAAAGTTATGATATAATTTGGATTTCTTTTCGCTAAATTGCTTGTACCAACAATAAATATGTATTTATGTTGGGCCCTCTTTGTGCTTTGTAAGCCCTGGCTCTATCTGTGTGTATGTGTGTGTGTGTGTGTGTGTGTGTGTGCGTGCACTAGTGTGTGTTTGAAACTGTGCTTAAGTGCCTATAGAGACAGCTTCCAGCTTCCAGCTTCCAGCTGCCACCCTCAGCTTGGATCAGCAAAATCTACTTACAACAATGTGCACAGAGAAACATGATGTACATGTACACACTTATGTACATACATACATACCTGTGTGTTAATTTATATGTACCAGGTGGATTATTCACATTTCTAACTCATTTCAAATTCATTTAACTTGCAGTTAGTATTAAGAAAGTCAACTTCATGTTAGCCCTTAATGTGCACAAAGAAACATGATGTACATGTACATACTTATGTACATATCTGTGTGTTAATATATGTGTATATACGTTCGAGGTAGATTGTTCACATTTCTAGCTCATTTAACTACCAGTTAATATATCATGTAAGCCTCTGCCTAATGTACTCTATGTACAAATGTATGTGTACGTCTATGTTGGGTGTACATGTACATACTTATGTACATATCTGTGTGGAAGTATGTATGTGTACATTCTAGGAATATTGTATTGTTCACATTTCTAGCTCATTTAACTACCAGTTAATATATCATGTAAGCCTCTGCCTAATGTACTCTATGTACAAATGTATGTGTACGTCTATGTTGGGTGTACATGTACATACTTATGTACATATCTGTGTGGAAGTATGTATGTGTACATTCTAGGAATATTGTATTGTTCACATTTCTAGCTCATTTAACTACCAGTTGATATATCATGTAAGCCTCTGCCTAATGTACTCTATGTACAAATGTATGTGTAAGTCTATATGAACGATTTTATATCATTCAACTTCTAGATAAAATTTAATTTCTAGTTAACATTTAACTTCTAGTTAACATTTAACTGCTGGTTAACATTTAACTGTATGAACGATTTTATATCATTCAACTTCTAGATAACATTTAATTTCTAGTTAACATTTAACTGCTGGTTAACATTCTAACTTCTTGTTAACACTTAACTATGCGAGCTCGTTTAATCATGTTCTCAATCTCGCAATGACAACTGAGCATTCTTTAGGCTTGACTCTAGCTCCGATTAGCGATTGATCTTTGTTGACGTCACAAAAACGCGACCTTTGAACTTTTCCCCCCAAGTTGTTGTTGTTGTTTTGAGACGCGCCATTTGCACTTTTTGCTCAGCGCACTCGTGAGATAAATTAATATAAAATATGTACGCACACACACACACACACACACACACACACACACACACACACACACACACACACACACACACACACACACACACACACACACACACACACACAGTGAACCACCCAACGAGAAGCGGAAAAAGAAGCGAGCAGGGCAACTAAAAAGGGCGCAAGGACAACGCAAGCAAGGATGGCGACTGATTTACATTTTTAATTGTATGTAATGTAGAAAAAGGACAACAACAACAAATAGTAGAAATGTTAGTCAAACGACTTGAATACCCTTGCAGCTTAAACTAATACCCAGACCGAATGGCTAGCCCCTCTCCCTCTCCCTCTCCCTCCACCGGCCATATGCATTGACTAAATGCTCTATCCGTCTAATAGACATAGGCCCTGAGGTCGCTGCGCTGCCTGGCAACGCGCGAGATTAAAAATTAGGCAAAAGGGTAGTTTAGTCTGCCACACACACACATCTAGAGTGTGTGTGTGTGTGTGTGTATTTAAATTACAAGTACCCAGCGCTGTTGTTGTACAGAGAGAAAAAAACGGCGGCCGCCAGACAAGAGTTTTCATAATTGATTCCCTAATGAAATCAAGCTACAAATTCCAGCTTTAAGTACGATTTAGATAAATGGTCTTAGAATAAGCATAACAAATCTTGAATCAAGCAAGGAAATTGGAAGGATGTCTTAGTAATATTTGTACTTAATTAATTCAATTGATTCCCCAATCAAATCAAGCTTAAAATTGTAGCATTAAGTACGAATCAGATAAATGCTCTTAGAATAAGCATAAAAAATCTTGAATCAAGCAAGAAAATAGGAAGGATGTCTAAGTAATATTTGTACTTAAATCAAGCATTCAAAAATCTAGAAGAATTCAAAGTAAAAGCGAGACTTCTAAGCGGCAAAGCCGCAGTTGGGCAAAAAATTTAAAATTTTATTAGTTTTATTTCGAGACGAAGATAAGGATTTTAAACGCTTTCGTACTGAAAAAAAAAAACAAAAACCAACTTGTTTTAAGTTCTTTTATACTGAAAAAATAAAAAAGAACTTGTTTTAAGTTTTTTGTACACCAACAAATCTAAAAAAACATGTTTTAAGTTGTTTTGCATTGAAAATTAATATAAATAAACTAGTTTCTAGTTTGTTTGCACTAAAAAATCCCTAATTGAAATACGCTTTTCATAGCTACGTCTAGTTTTGGGCGCACTTTTAAGACAAACCGTACTTAATTTAAGTTCGAAACTTAAGATCTTTTTCTCTCTGTGCACGGACGGAGCGTGTAAGGGAATGAGGGAAACCCGCACAGAAAAACGCATTATAAAATGTGAGTAGTGTATGCTAATGGCAGACGCGCGCTTGGCATTGGCTTTGACGTTCCTCCGCCCAACCACGCGTCCCGCTTCCCCCAGCCGCAGCCGTAGCCGCACCCTCCAGCTCCAGCTCCAGCTCCAGCTCCGGCCCGGCAACTGTGTCAGCCCCAAAGCGCAAAGTAAAAATGGAAAATTTTGTTTTTTACTTTTATTTTTTTCTGTCAGTGGAGTCATGCGTGTGCGGTGGGTGGGCAGGGGAAGGGGAGGGGGTGTGTGGTAGAGGCAAAGACGCACACACAACACATTATCTAATGTATGCGTATGCTCGAGTATGTGCGAGTGTGCGTGTGTGTGTGTGTGTAGGCCCTCATGCTCGTTGCTAATACCGCAGCTCCAGTGCTTCCCCCCCCCCCCTCTCCCCCCTTTCCCGCTACAGCGCGTCTACCACACGTCGTTTGCAATTTTTCATTTTAATTTTCATTAGCGTTTTACTCGTTTTTTAATGTTGCGTATGTGTGCGCGCGCTTTCTTTTTGCATACATATATATATATATATATATATATGGAGAGAGCCAAAAAATGCGTAATACCCATACCCATACCCATACCCCTCCCCACCCCTCCCCTGCCCAGCTTCTCGTCGAGCTTCGTTCTGGGTTTTCTTTCTGCTGCCTTGGCTGTTGCCTAAAATGCGGCACATGTACATTGGAAATGATGTAATAAGCGTATGAAAAGTAAAAATGCCTTGCCTTGCCGCTTAAGTAGTGCTCCACACTGTGAGAGGGGATGGGGCGGGGGAGGGGGAGAGTTTGGGAGGGGCGGGGGTGGGCCCAAATCAAGGCAACCAAACTTTGAGCGCGAGCGTAATTTTTCAATTTGGTAACGGAAATTGCCTAGGGAGGTGACACACACACACACACACTACGACTGCTGCTTGATGATGTGTGCGACTGTATGCGACTGTGTGTGTGTGTGTGTGTGTGTGCCTGGAAAACCATTGGGACTCGCGCTACCCCTTTCTTGTGCGCAGCTTTACCGCAGCTGATGCTTTTTCTAATAATTAATTTAAAACTTTTTCTTTCAAATCGAGCGTCGAGTGTGTTGCCGCATCCTGCCCCGCCTCCCCCCCACCCCACCCGCCACTTCCCCCTAAATAAAATATACCAAAAAGACGCTACTAATTAGCCTGAATTCGGCTGCGCCTCACAGAGGTCCTATGCTCCTATGGGAGGTACTAGGTCCACTTGCGATCACTTCAGCAAATCCTGCCGCTGTCCACGCCAGGTTCAAAGTTCAACAAGCATTTAATTAACTGCCCTGACTGGGCCCGGGGGTGGGGTGGGGCTTTCGCCTTGTCTAGTATTCAAAAACGGGCTGCGATTGCTTTGGTCAGATCAAAACCAACACACATAACAAAAAAGCCACCAAGGAGGGGTCAGCTCGGAAACGCTTGAACCCTTCCTTTTCGAAATGCCACAAGGCCAACAATCAAAACACACACACATGCTCGCCCCTTGACCTGCGACCTGCGACCCCGAGCCCGACCCCGAATTGGCCTGAGCTGTTTTTGTCCCAAAAGCGATCGCTTCAAATGCGACAAAATAGTCAGCAATTTAAAAGGCATTATCCACGGCAACAACAACAGCAACAAATAAAACCAAATTCCGGTGGGGTGTCCTACCCCAACCCTACCACTCCCCACCCCACCCCGACCACGGACCCGCCCCGCGTGTGTGTCGATTAAAACATGTCCTATTGCTGATGCAAATGCAAATGAACCAATCGACCAACTGGCGTGTAAATAACCTTAACCCTTAACCCCGCCGCGCTACGCACACCCTGCGCCGGTAGAGCTCTAACCCTCAGCGCCATGTGTCAAATCTTTGCCAAAACACTTAACGAGACACGGCCCAGACGCGGACACAAACACGGACACGGACACGGACACGGACCGACCATCCAACCCGCAAATCCGCCAATCCGGCAACCCGACAATTCGGCAACCCGGCAACCCCTTCGCTTCACACGCAAACCTGTCTGACATGACATAAGTAAGTGATATCGCTCATGAGTCTTACGGCCTGCCTGCCCGCCCCGCCCCGCCCCGCCCTGTCTCCCCCTTTTTTTCGCCCTGGCAAGGGTCAAGGGTAAGGTTCATGTGTGTGTGCGTAAGGGCAGGATTCGAACTCGCAACTGCCCGGACAGCCCGGACTGTGACTGTGACTGCCCAGCTTTTCCATTTATTTTCACTTACATTTCTCGATTTGCCGTCCCGTTGTTTGCTTGTCAACAATAACGTTAAGTTTGTGCAAGGATTTTCCTTAGTGAAACACACACACGCACACACACACACACACACACACACACACACGCACACACGCACACACACTTGTCTGCAAATTCGGGGTAGAAAATCATAAAAAATTTCCATATTATCGAACTCTCAACTAGCTGTAAACACACACAAACGCCAATCGCAGTCGGACGCAGAACATAGATATCCTCATAGAAAACAGGCGAGGGGGGAGGGTTGGAGGGGGGGGGGCGGATATTTGAGTGAGGGGGGGAGGAGAGAATGACAAGGGCAAGGGCAAGGGCAGCTGGATAGACAGAAAGATGAAGATATATACAGAGAGACGTCTCGTTGGCAGCGTGTGTGTGATAATTTGTTGATTTGGGTGTGCGTGTGTGTGTGTGCGTGTGTGTGTGTGTGTGTGTCAACTTGTTGCGTGAGGCGCCCCAAGGCGCAACAATGGCAACTTAGTTTGTGGACGGGGGCTGAGGCAGACACACTGAGGCACACACAGGGACGCAGTCACGGACACGGCCGGACGCACACACACACACACACGCACACACACACAGGCGTACAATAAGACATTGTCTGCTGCTGTGGGCGACAGGAGCTGCCTTGTGTGTGGCAGTGTGTTAATATATTCATTGCCCTGCATGACAGACCCAGAGCCAGACCCGGACCCAGGCCCAGACCCGGACCCAGACCCGGAAGTAGTAGTCAGCAAGCCATAAAAACTTAAGAACACCAACACACACACACACACACACACAGCGAGAGAGTGAGAGAGGGAGAGGAAGACAGTCGCCACGACTACGAGGAGGACAAACTGGCAAGGAAATGTTTTTGGGCGCCGCGTCGAATTCACATATGCTCTTGACTGGTTGACACACACACGCACACACACACACACACGTACACATATGCTGGTGCTCAGGACTTCGTTTGGCTAGCTGCCTGTCTGGCAGGGTGAGGGGTGGGGTGGGGTGGGGAGGAAGCATGTGAGTTGCTTGGCTTTTTTTCGGGCATGCGAGTGAAAGTGAGCCACGCGCCAACGAATTCCACTTGCTTGGCCAATTGGCGTGTGTGCGTGGGTGTGTGTGTGTGTGTGCGAATGACCTTGGCCTTACTTTTGCTTCGCCTTGTCGCCTGTATATGTGTGTGTGTGTGTGTGTGTGTGTGTGCGAGTGTGCCAAAGATGTGGGTGGGCATTTGTCGTCTGCTCTTTGCTTGTAATTTTATGCGGATTATCATTACAAACAGACACACACAGACACACACACACACACACATGTTGTATGGCACGCGTAAGATTGGCAGACAGGTAGCCATGCCCAGTCTGCCGTTTTAGAGGCCAGCTGCAAGGTCAAGTCCCTGGCAAGGCCAACTGAGGCCAGCTGAAAGCAGACAGCAGACAGAGGAGCCGAAAGCCGCAAGCCGGAAATCAAAAGTCCGCGACAAACACTTCAACTTGGAATGGGCGGGCAGTCCACATTTTAATTTTCAATGGCAAGCAGCAAGTAGGGAAGGGAGGGGGTGAGGGAGGGGAGGAGGTCCGTCTCTGTCTCTGTCTGTTTGTGCTTGCGACTCTGTGTGGAAAATATTTGGCTTGTTTGTTGGCAAACTCCTTCGATTCTTTATTTGTTTCAAAAACTCCTTCGCCAGGTCCTTGGCTCGTTTACTGGCCGTGTTAACAGCCCCCCACCCTCCACCAACTCCACCAACTCCCCCACTCCCCCCTCTCCCTCAGAGCAAGCACCCCCGTAACCGGGCCGGGCCGGGCCGGGCAGCTGCAAGGCATGTGGCACAGTTTCGCATTTGTCCAACGAAGGTCACGACTCTGTCTGTCTGCAGATGGTTGCCAACGTGAATTTCTCTTGCCTCAACGAACCGAAGCAAAAAGTGGCAAATCCACAAGACAACGGCAACCAAGCCCCAGCCCCAGCCCCAGCCACTTGACAGGCTACCTGTTGCACAGACTGGAGCTCTGGCTTCACGGTCAGCTGTCTGTCAACTGTTGGGTTGCATCTTACGTCTTACGTCTTACGTCTTACGTCTTACGTCTTACGTGTTATGTGTTGCGTGTTGCGGGTTGCATGTGCGTCAATCGTGTCACGAGCAGAGTTTCGGTTTGTGCGTCATTGATGCACCGGTTTTTCCTTCTAGTTTGAAATTGTTTAAAAAGAATCCAATTGCTAAGCTTATTTAAGATTCCATTTTAAATCCTTCGCAGATATAGGGTAATGCAGGTCTTTGGACAAAAGGAATATATATATATATATATATATATATAAAAATATATTTAAATAGCAATAGTTATAAGTTAAAGATATTTTTATATATATACTATTCATGAAGCTACTTGTCATGTTTCGTTTCTACAGCTCTTATAATTTACGAGATTTGCTCAAAAAACCGTTTTTCGATAACGATTTTTATCGATTGGTTGGTAACGGGGCAAGTTATCGATTAACGAAAACAAACTCGTACTGCGCGGTCACCAGGCGGACCTACATTCCAAATTTCAAGTCTCTAGCTCTTATAGGTTCTGAGATCCTTGCGTTCTTATATACGCCCGGACGGACGGACAGACGGACGGACATGGCTAGATCGACTCGGCTATTGATGCTGTTCAGGAATATATACACTTTATGGGGTCGGGGATGCTTCCTTCTGCCTGTTACATACATTTGCACAAATACATTATACCCTTTTGACCCAGGGTTCATGGTAAAAGAAGTCTGGATTAAATTTAAAGGGCAAATCTCATATATATGCGGAAAAGCAGCAAGAGGCATTTGCAAATAATTAGTAATAATAATTGATGCATCAGTTTTTCCTTCTAGTTTCAAGATTATTAAAAAGAAAAAAAAAACATCCTATTTGAAAATCTTTTGCAGATATATGCTTTAAAAAGTCTATCTCTTATAGGAAATTAAACATTTGTGGGGAAAGGCAGCAAGAGGCGCTTTAAAGAGGCTTTACTTCTGGAAGTAGCTGGTTCTACGGCTTTCCAGTTTCCAGCTAGCTCGTGACTTTGTTGGATGCCAACCAATAAAATGGAATATTGCCAAATGTGGCAAAAAAGTTGTGCGTGTGTATATCGATAAATGTTGCAGGAGTATTTGCACACGATCACATTATTAGTTTTGTGCGGCTTATTGAAAAACTTTCCGTGAAACCATGGGAGGGGGGGGGGGGGGGGTAGCATGTTCAACGGATTGAGAATTCGAGCCGCGATAACAGGCACTTTCTGAAGGGGGAAGGGGGGGAAGGGGCGTGGGGCTTAGCGCGATGAGGCATAACGTGTTATGTAGATATATATATATGTATATATGTGTATATATTTATTTTCCGCATTTCCATTTTGCCATTTTCCATTTGCATTTATTTATAGCACTTACTAAACTTTGCACGAAAATTACATGCTAGAATTGGGCGGACAACAAAAAAATGACAGCGCCGGGCAACAATGCCAAAAAAAAGTATCAAAACTGACTTTTACAATTTACAATTTTTACAGTTTACAGTTACACACACACACACACACACACACACACATGCCAAACGGGGAACGGGGCCAAAACAATGCACACAGTACGGCTAGAAGTATTCCTACACATGGCCCGCAAAAAGCAAAAAAAAAAAAACAGTGTTGTATAATTATTTTAATACGAAAGCATAACAAAAACGCGGCTGCAAAGCGAAATTACATTAACAATGCACTGATCCCCCCCTTGCCCCTTGCCCCTTGCCCTTTGCCCACAGACACCCCCGCTGTTCTTATCAGCAGAGTTCCGCTAATACTGAAATACACACACACACACACACACACACACACACATGTGGGGCAGCAGCGCGAAAAAATACCGCGCCAAATTATATTATAATTATATTTAAAATGCTACCGACGTGTCGGGCAGCAGGAGGACTACCCCTACCTAGCCCTACCCCTACCTGCCCCTGGTCCTACCCTACCCTACCCCTAGCCCAGCACCAGGACTGCAGGACTCTAGAACTATGACTATGTCTATGGCAGGCAACAACAACAGCCATAAACAAGCGTGCTTTAGCTGCGAGTGCCCGACCCCGAGATACCCTGCAGTCAGCCCCATCTGCCGTTCTATACACACACACACATACAGGCACGACTATATTTACTACGACTAGTAAGTATCTCTTATAATTTTCGAGAAATGCTCAAAAAGTCAGGCATACAAATGGATATTTGCTTATATTTTGAGAACGACCATTAAATGCTTGTTACATACTTTGGCTCGAAAACATTATGCCCTCTGTACCCATTTCTATTGGGTAGAGGGTATGGAAAAAATGTATTTTTATGAAAAAATAAAGCAGCACTAAATTTCGGCGCAAAAAACTAAATGAGATTTTGCAGCCGGAGCAGCGTTTGTGTGAACTCAGTAGATATTTCCACCTTACCCCTCGACTCCAGGACTTCAGGACTTTTGGACTATTGGACTTCTGGACTTGTTTTGTTTGTAACTGGGGCTTTGCTTGCTTTGAAGCTGAGTTTTCTAACTTTGACAGAGGCACATGCCACACAGCTAGCCGCAACAGCAACCGGACAAACGGCACTTAAAACTCCGTGCAACAGAATATCACGTATACGCGATGTGGCATGTCTACCGCATTGCAGTCAACACAAGCATTTAGTCGCAGGCGACTTCAGCTCACAGCACGCTCAATACCCAAAACTAAGCTGCTAGCAACGGATTCGCAAATGCCCAATCTCTATATATAAAACTGTTTGCCGTGATTGACTGACTGACTGATTGACGATCAACCGTAAGAGCTGGAAAACTTAAAATTGAGTAAAAGTTTCCTTTCCTTCCGCTTCGTTGTAAATATCCCTCAATGTTAATCTCTTTATATGAAACTGACTGACTGACTGACTGACTGACTGATTGACTGACTGATTGACTGATTGACTGACTGATTGGTGATCAACGCAAAGCCCAAACCGTAAGAGAAGAGGAAGCTGACATTTTCACTGTAGTTACCTTATGTGATGTAGGTGCACATTAAGTCGGGGTTTCGGTAATTTCCACCCGCATGTGTGGAAAAATCGTGAATAACGTTTGTATGAGACTTTTTTGTTTACCGTCGGATCGGTTTCAAACTCATTTTCAAAGATCTTTGAGAGAATTTATTTTATAGGTGCCACGGGCAAAGCCGGGGTATACTCGCAAGCATCATAAATATGTAGGTGAAAATTTCCCACTCCCATAATTCGGTTAAATTTCATCAGATTTTCATAAGATTTGGATTTTTGTTCATGGTTTGGCTTTTATGTGAATATGTCATCTACATCTGGCAATATTAATTTTGGTCGAAATTCATGTACAAATTGTATCCTCAACTATCGTGTATGCCCATAGGTCAAAATTTCCCACCCGCCCCATATTAATATAATAATAATAATCTCTATATATAAAACTGTTTGTACTTACTGACTGACTGACTATTGATTAAGATGTTTGTTCATTTGAGGGGTGTTTCACACTTCTCAAAAAATGCATTCCTCCTTGGTGGATATGCGACGTGTTTCACACTTTTTGCAGAATCCAAGCTTCCTCGGTGGAAAATGCGATGCAACGATTTTTTGAGGGTGATTGAATATCCGGATACCGACATACATGCACACGTACGTTCATACAAACATACATTCATACATACATATAATACATACATACATACATACATACATACATACATACATACATACATACATACATACATACATACATACATACATACATACATACATACATACATACATACATACATACATACATACATACATACATACATACATACATACATACATACATACATACATACATACATACATACATACATACATACATACATACATACATACATACATACATACATACATACATACATACATACATACATACATACATACATACATACATACATACATACATACATACATACATACATACATACATACATACATACATACAACAACAAAAACTCCAAAAAAAAAAACACCAAAAAAAAACCCAAAAGAAAACTCCAAAAAAAAACCCAAAAAAAAGCACTACACTACCAGCTTAGCATGAAAAACTGCAGAGCCTACTTGAATTCTCGAGAATCGAGGAGTAGAGCACTTGGTAGAAATTCGTTTAATTTAAATTTGCAGCATAGCGACAAATAAGCTTGGTCTGCGTTTTGTATTAGAAAACAAGCATGCATGCGTACATCTATACATAAATGCATACATACATGTATGCATGCACTAACACACACACACCCACACTCATACACATATATGTGTGTATATACACACAAACACACGCACACATATATAATACTTATATCCCTTTGTGCAAAATACTTGTAATATGTATACATTTGATGTATATTATATGAGCAGTCAGTCAGTCAGTCAGTCATCAATCAGTCAGTCAGTCAGTCAGTCTGTCAATCAGACAAGCGGACGAATTGTTGGTCAACAGATAATTATATGTATCTATATTTTTCTTTAAACTGGCCTGTCCTGACTGACAGACAGACTGACTGACTGACTGATTGATTGAATGACAGATATTAGTACACATATTTATATTTGTCCTGACTGACTGATTGACAATCCACAGTTTGCCCAAGCCGCAAGAGCTAGAAAGATAAGTTCATAACTGACTAAACGATTGATTGACTGCCGGAATGATTGGGAAATATTAATACATATATTTATACAAAAATTGGTTTGTCCTGACTGACTGATTGACGGATTAATAATTCATATAACTCACAAACAGTCAGAGCCAGAAAGATAAGTTCTTCACAGACGAGCATGGAAAATGTATGGAAACTTATATTTATATATTTGGACAATTTGGACGAAAGAAAAAGCGATTGGCCTGGAATACTTGGCGGAATATGCAGATGATTGATAAGTATACGTTATCGGAGTTGAACAGATCTGCAGCGCATTTGAAAGCGATGCAGAACTGGCCTTTTCGGATCGACCTTACTCGGAGCTCTGTTGGCTTAGTCAAGGTCAAGGAATAACCCTCAGGCGGCCTTGTGTGTTTCGCGACTGACATTGCCGCAGCGTTATCCGCTGAGTCCGCATTATCGTTGACCCCTGATCCTCAGGCAAATGTTGATCCACTCGCCAAATGTTTGTGTCTGCCAGCCAGCCAGCCAGACAGACAGACACACGCTGCGTATACGTAACGAGGTGAACAAAAATAAGAAAGCGAAAAAGAAAAGCGAGCCACAAACAAACTCTATTGCCAGGTCTCCAACCGCTGCCACGCACAACTGTACTGAGAGATGAAAAATCTCTCACTAAATTCTCTAGTGGAACTCGGGGGGCCAGGGGGGGGGTGGGGGTTGGGGCACACATAACTCGAACGAACTCGAACTCTCGGCCTGATATCGATTTGAATACATAATAATTCAGCCAAACTTTGTATTACAATTTATTTAGTGCACACAGCGAGCAGCAGGGGCTGTGTGGGAGTGGGCGTGGCAGCGCAGTTAACGTCTGCCTATGTTAAGTGCAGAAGCAGCAGCAGTCCCGCTATCTCTCCCCCCCTACCCCCCCTCACCCAGGCAACGCTCTTGCCGCTAGTTGGCAATCTTTCTATACATGCTCAAGTAATACTTTTGCCAACTTGCCATCCCCGCAGCCGCCCGCACTTCTTCTCACTTTTCCTTTACCTTGCTCAGCTCCCGTTACCGTTCCCATTCCCGTTTCCGTTCCCATTCCCCAGTATCGTTCCCAGCTGCTGCTGCTGCCACTTTTTTTCTGGGCTGTTGCAGGATTTTTCGTGTGGGTGGACTGTAAAATTTGTGTCTAAACGCAATACAACAACGGCAAAGCCGCGTGGGAGGGCAGGGTGGAGGGTGGAGGGTGGAGGGAGAGGGGAGAGGCGGGCAACCAACCGTTCAATCAACACCCCATTTGGCTTACAACAACAACGACAACAACAACAACAGCTGCCAGTGCTGCCAACTCGAATATTTTCTAGACAAATTTGCATATTTTCAGCCGGAAACTGATTGAATTCGCAGCTGTCTGCAATTTGGGACATTTTTCGGCAATATTTGCAGTTAAATCCAGCTAATTTTAGCTATTTTTAGCATAAGATTTGGCTACTTGTGGCCAGAGTTGGCAGCACTGGCAGCAGAAATAAAGAAGAAGAAGGAAACTGATTGAATTCGCAGCTGCAGTCTGCAATTCGAGCTATTTTATGCAATATCTGCAGTTAAATCCAGCTAATTTTAGCTATTTTTAGCATACGATTTGGCTACTTGTGGCCAGAGTTGGCAACACTGGCGGCAGAAATAAAGAAGACGTCGACGTCGCTGCTTGCGCTGTCGACCTTCAAACTTTGGCAGCAGTAGCAGTCGAAGCAGTCGCACACACACACACACACACACGCAAGCATTAAGTGTGTATATATATACACGCACACACACACACAGACACAGACACAGCTTGAACGCAAACACTATTCTAACGTTCGCGTAGCTATAAAAATATTTTTTAACATTTCTCGCGCGCGTACATTTTCTTTGGGTTTCCTTTTCATTCTCGCTCGCCTTTCGCCCCCCTTCTCCCCCTTCCACATCCTCTCCCCCTCTCCTCATCTCACTCCACCCGCCGTTCTACCCATTGACGGTATATATTTTTAGGTATAGGAGAAAACTGTTAGAGCGCTGAAAAGTTTGCGTCTGTTTGCCAAGCTAGGAGTAAGGGGGCGGGGGAGGGAGGTGAGAGGAGGGAGGTCTGTTTTGCTGTTTTTTGTTTCGCTTTCGAGCTGCTTCATAGTAACAACAACAACAACAACAACAACAACAACAACAACAGTAAGAGGCGCCTCTTATTACGCTGTGCTCGCTCTCTTTCGGCATCTCTCCCTCTCTTTTAATCCCATTTACACAAGAAAAAATGGTAGAGAAAAAAAAAAGAGGAATAATAATAATAATAATAATGGAGAGTCTTGTGTATAGAAGGAAGAAATATTGCCAAAAACGACTGCAGCAGCAGCAGCAGCGGGAACAGCAGGCAGTGTGGGAACGGCAGCAGTGCGGGAACAGAAGTAGCAATGTATTTGAAACTAAACTGCAAAATAGAAGCGGGCGCGGAGGGAAGGGGGGAAGGGGGGCTATGCCGGGCTATGGGCTGGGTCTAGCTTTGCGTTGCGGCACCGCGACTCGACTGCACATTAAGTTAACGGCTTCTCAACCCCGCCCCCCCCCCCCTGCCGCCGCGCAGCATAAAGAAAGTTGTAACTATGAAAATTTTATAAATTCCGCAGATTTTCTGGCGCTAAGATAGCTCCGGGCAATGGCAATGGCAATGGCAATGCTGCTGATGAGCCGCCCCTTGGCAGCATTTGAAAAGGGTGGGGGGAGGGGGGGGGGGTTGGCGCGGCCAGGGGTGGGTAGAGGGAATATATGTACACTGACTAGTGTACGCCAGTGTATACAACAGTTAGTTGGCAAAAAGTTTTGTCAGTGCAGTCGGGCAGGGAGGGGGGGAGGGGGGGGGGTTAGGTTAGATGACAATGGGGCACTGGAGAGGCGTTGCTTTGATGGCAAGTACTGTTCCTTAGGCGGCTCTTGTGTTGTAGGAATGAGGGGGGGAGACATGAGAGGACGCGGCCAAAGTGAGTAGCGATTGCCTCGCGATCGCCGGGAGCTTAACGCATGTTTGTCCCGCGCCTCTTTTGTGGCCTTGATAAGCCTGGAATCCGGGTCGATTCCCTTCCAGGGAAAGTGACAAACAGAGCGCGATAAACGGGGGCCAGTAAACAAAGCGATAAACGGGGAGTGAAGAGCTAAGTGGAGCCAGAAATGCATCTAATATTACGGATGAGACTCTCCACAACTGACGACTATCAACACACTCGGGAGAGAGAGAGGAAAGAGAGAGAGAGATGTGCAAATCAATGCATGTTGTTTATATAACGGGACATTACGAGGGAAACTCCCGTATTCCTTGTGGAAGATTCTTCAGAAATAGGTCTGCTTTTGGGACTCATCTAGCTGACGACAAAATGTTGCAGTTGAATTGGGAGAGAGATGAAGAGGGAGATTTGCTTATATAACAGGACATTACGAGAGAAACTCCCGATTTCCTTATGGAAGATTCTAACGGCTTATTACGAGGGAAACTCCCGTATTCCTTATGGAAGATTCTTCAGAAATTGGTCTGCTTTTGGGACTCATCTAACGGACGACCAAATGCAGTTTGCAATTTAAACCTTCTAACAACACCCGGGAGAGAGAGGAAAGAGAGAGATTTGAGGTGATCACAAAGGGGAGACTCCCGTCTTCCCAATATAAGTAACTCCTGCTTGCTTATGGAAGATCTTCCAGAAATCGGTTGCGTCTCTAGGGACGCAAAACTCTACCTAGAGAGGAACGAGAAAGAGAGAGGCAGGAAAAGGGCTAGGATTATCCTTTGATGCGGAAGATCCTTCAGATTCTTCCTTCTCTCAGATTGAGAACTAAACAAATAAAAAAAGTCAGCTAATTGTGAATCTATGACCGAATCTAAGCCAGAAACTAACAACTGCCACGTAGGAGAAGGGAATGGGAATTGATTACGAAGGAGTCTCCCGGCTTCGTCGGATTAGGAACTCACGACGAGATGCAGTCAAATTGAAACCTGCTTAAAACTAACAACTTCCATCTAAAAGAGGAACGGAAGAAAGGATGAATGGGTTGAGAGAAAGGGATTGGGAAATTCTTTTTAATAAAATTCATAAGTCGCATTTCCTTTGGCATCCCGTTGCCTTCGACGTCGCGCGTCTGATTACCTTGGAATAAAGACGGGACTAGTCAGGGGATGGCGGGGATGTCGGTGCGACGGTTGAACTTCTTTTGCGCTCTTTGATTATTTAGAGTTTATTTGATTAACAAAAAGCGCGAGGGAAAGCATGAAACATGCAAAACATGCAACATGAGCAATGCAAAAAACAAACGACAAATTCAATTAAACTTAATAAGGATGTCTTTCGACGAAGTCGCGACGTTCTACTTGTCTTCTTCTTGTCGTCGGCGCTTCCTTGCACAATTGAATTACATCAAATTAATTGAGTAAATCAAGTTCAAATTAAGCTCTTGCCACGACCAAAAGATATTCTCGTATGCATTCCATTTAAAAGAATGTAAGTTAGGAACCTCTCTCTAATGCCAAGGATCATCACATCTGCTTCTGCTCTAGCTAATACATTGCCAAACCTGATCCTACTTGGAATAGCCTGGAATAGACTCAGCTCTATGCTTAAAACTCCCGCAATGTCCATTGTGATGATCCATTGGAATACCCACACTTATTCCTACTAACTTACAGCTACTTTTAGTTGGATTTCTTGGTGCATGAGTTCTCCAAAGGATCGACCAGTTAAGACCCTGAACAACGAGTTTTCTGGTTCAAATCCTTAGTCCAATAAATGTATGTTATCGATTTAAGATCCGAGCACGCAGTTAGAAAATGTATTGCCGAACTTTTAATTAATCATCCCAAGTTAATTCTGCACAAAGGAGAGGGAAAGTAAGCTGTGACCTTAATCGATATTTCCTCCCAAGGTTGTCTAATTCAAATGTATTAGAAAATCGATTCAGTTGCCTTTTGGGCCGTAGCTGAAAGCTGATTAACAAGATTGCGACAACATTTATGAGAATTCACAATGGGAACTCTTCGCTGCTTGGGAACACTTTTTTGTTTGGGGTGGAGTTGGACAACCTTCCTGTTTAGATCTATTGGTCTGTCATATGAATTCCCTATTCCTACGGCTGCCTTGTTTGCAATTCAGAGCAAAATTTCCATCTGGCTTGGACCTGGGTTTCCCCCCCCCTAATCTAATGGCAATTACGACAACAACAGCTACAGTTCCTCCGACTCCAACTCCGACTCCAACTCCGACTCCAGCTGCAACTAAGTAGCACAGCGTACTCTGCTTGTTTTGCCCGCATAGTTTTCTTTGCTTGTAATTTTCAGACAACAGTAAAAAAAAACAAAACCAAAAAGAAAACAAAAAAAAGGAATACAAAATCGATCGATAATTTTTAATGTAGTCGTATTTCTTTTTAAGCGCACGCTGTACCTTCTTTTCGGCTGCAGCCGCCTGTCGCCCCTTCCCACTCTCCACTCCCCCCAACTCTCCACTCCCTTTCTCTCCACTCCCCCTCCCCCTCCCCCTGCTGCGTACCATTTTTGTAGCCAGCCCAGTTATCGCTTCGGTTCTATGCCCAGCCCTGGCCTGGCTTGGGTTTCGTTTTTTTTTTTATTTTTAATATTTACCCAATTCATCAAAAAATAAGTAATTATAAACTTTTCAGTTTTTCTTCTGCCGTCTTGCGTCTGCGTCTACTATGCGCCTCTGTGTGTGTGTCTGCTCTCTCTCTCTCGCTCTCTCTCGCTCGCTCTCTCTCTCTCTCTCTCTCAGTCGCTTTTTGGCATTGTATGTGTGTCGTGTTTTGTAAAAACGCTTTTCTTGCCCTTTTCTGACTGTGCAACTTAAACACACACACACACACACGCACACACACACACACACACACACACACACACACACACACGCACACACACACACACACACCCCCCTGGAACAGCTTCGCCGTTTGCATCGACGACGTCGCGCGCGCAAAGTAGAAAAAAATTGAAAACAACCCCGAAAAAAAAAAGAAGAAAGTTTTTGTTGTATAAGCGAAAAACTAAGCTTCTATTCAAATTCTACGCCATCGAGTGCTTCGCTTTTATTATTCATTCATTCCATTCTCAGCGCCATTTGGGCCTCCCCCCCCCCACCACCCATCGCCCGCCCACCACGCCCCCTTCCTTGGTACTTTTTGTATTTTTGGCACAAGCAAAATGAAAGCACAGAAAGAAAGAATGAAAAAAAAAAAAAGATGAAAAATGTTAAGAAAGAGGAAAGTTTCCGATTACAGCGCGAGGCGGTTGGGGTTAGGTGCGACTGGGGAGGAGGAGTGATGGAGGGGGGGGGGGGGGGTTGACAGGACTAAGGATGTAACTCTCTGTGTGGATGGATGATGCGGCGCATGGGAGAGGAGAGGGAGGAGGAGCGGTATCGGTTCGCATCGAATAGCTGGGCTGGGCCGCATTGTAGGCCCAACCACTAGTCCACACACACACACACACCCACACACACACACACACACACACACACACACACACACACAGATACACATAAGTAGAATATAAAAATTTTGCGATTATGAATTTGAATAAAAGCGATACGAAGCCAAAAGTAAGTACGCAGCCGGCGCTGCTGCTGCTGCTCTGCTGCTGCGCTTAACAACACTGTTGCCCTCATTGTTGTTGTTGTTGTTGTTGCTGTTGTTGTCTTGGGTGGATTAGAAGCTGCTGAAGAAAAGACGAAGCAACCTCTACCTGCTGCCTGTATAGTTGTGGCGTGTGTGTGCGTGTGTGTGTGTGTGTGTGTGTCGACTCTCAATACATACACTGAGCAAAAGGCTGCAGATTTTCGTGCTTTCGTGCAAGTAAAGCTAGTCTTAGAAGTACGCCAAAACCGATTAAGCACGACTTGACTATAATTATGGTTTATTTTTATATCATCCTATTTGAGCATATTAAGAGAACAGAAAGTTCAAAGTTCAAGTCTTAATCAAGTCAAACTCAAGTTAAGAACAAAGCAATCTTAGTTTAAGAAAAGACTTTTTTGTTAAGAGTTCCACATTTTAGCCTCGAAATAGAATCTTTTCGATTAAGCCTTTGCACTCTATATAGTCAAGAATTATTTTAATGACAGTTAACTTTGCATTTTTCTATATTCTTTAAATGCTTGAATAAAGTTCATATATAACATAAAAGTATTTTTCTAACTTGAATCAAAATTGTTTTTTTTTTTTTATCTATTTTTGAATTCATTTGCTGATAAACGAGTTATTTCCAGAGTTTTAAGTTTGATTCGTGCTCAAAATATTTTATTTAATATTTTTCTCTCTGTGTACTCCAATGTGTGTGTGTGTGTGCGTGTGCGTGTTTCTAGGTTTCTAAATCGCAACATCGATGCGCTTAATAATTACAATCAATATTTAACATTTTTGAGGGACTCACGCATGTGTGTGTGGGTGTGGGTGTGTGTGTGTGTGTGTGTGTGTGTGGCACATAGCTTGCAGCAAGTGGCATGCGGCTGTGGCATGAGAATTGTTTGCTATACGAATTGTATTGCGCAGCATTGTATGCCACACACACAATAAATGGAATGGGGAGCCCAAGACATGAGCTGTGTGTGTGTGTGTGTGTGTGTGTGTGTGTGTGTGTGGGTGTGAGGCAAGTGAAGCCTGCTGCTGCTGCGGTTGCCAAATGTTTAAGCTAAGGATTAATACTTCTTTTTAGAATTTTATACTTATACAAAGCACGCCAGAGCCGTGCCCCGCCCACCGCCCCTCTACACACACACCAACTCTTCCAAGCAGCCATACACATACATATATGCATAAGCATCTGTGTGCGTGTGTGTGTGTGTTCTTTAGTAAGTACATATTAAAAGAAAAAAGAAAGCAGTGCGAGCTGGCAGAGCTGCTGCTGCTGCAGAGAGAAGTCCTTGTAAGCAGTTTTCACTTCTGGCTGATTTGCTCTTCCTCTTTTCTTCATCTTTTTTTTTTCTTTTGCTTCTGCCTCTGTTGGTTAGCCGAAAAATAAAGACGACGACGACAAGGGCAGCGGGACGAGTGCAAGAACGACGCCAAAGAAGCGCGCAAAATGATGAATAGAGTTACTCAAATATAACGGAAAGTGTGCGCGGAGTGGGGGAGGGGGGAGGGGGAGTGCGGGTGCGTAGTTGAGACATGTTTAAAAATTTCTATACAATCATTCGGGATGTGGGGTGGGGTGGGGTGGACGCCCGAATGGGGGGGTGCAATAACTTCTAGTTCACTTTTTAATATTGTTTGGATTCAATGGATGTACACACACACACACACACATGTACGTACATGTGTGTATAGAGCGAGAGGAAGCGCAACGCTTTTCATTAAAAATTTCCTTGTAGACATTTGACAGTGCGCGGCTGAGTGCGTGGGCGTTTGCTAATGTGTGTGTGTGTGCCTGTGTGTGTGTGTGTGTGTGTGTGTGTGATTGATAACTCTTGGAAGCACACATATACATAACCACACACACACACACACACACACACACACACACACACACACACGCACACGCACACGCACTAAGCCAACATCATGAGCATCAATAGATACACGCATTGAAAGTAAACTCATGAGTAAATTTTTGGGTATGAGTACATTTTGAGTATGAATAAATTTGAAAAAAAAAACTATCGATTGAATGCGTTTGAATAATGCCAAATACTTACGTCATATTATCTCAGACAATTTGAGTATGAGTACATTCGAATATGGAAACAATTTTGGTATGAGTACATTGCGAATATGACTACATTTGAAGTCTGAGTATATTTGGAACAACTAAGATGTTAATGCGCTATGAATATTCATAAATACTACCTTCATATTGTCAGACAAACTTATTCATTTTGAGAATAAACGCACTTTGAGTATGAGTACATTCGAAGATGGGAACAATTTTGGTATGAGTATAAGACTACATTTCAAGTGAATGCGCTATGAATAATCATAAATACTACCGTCATATTATCAGACAAACTCATTTATTAGTAGGATGAATACATTTCGGGTATAGATGCATTTTGAAAATGAGTACATTGAGAGCATTAGTAAAAATTCAGTATAGGTACAATTTAGCTCTATATATAAAAATCGAGTACAAGTACATTTCAAGTCTTTCATTCATATCATTTGGAAATGTGCGGAGTGAATAATTCTAAAAACTTTTCGCATTTTATCAGACAGACTTATACATTTTGAGTATGAGTACATTTTGAGTAAAGATGTAATTCGAGAATGAGTACTTTTCGAATGTGAGTGTATTTAACGTTTGAGTAGATTGGGAAATACTAAAAATGCCTTTGACTGGCTGCGAATGCCGAATACAACTTACGTCAGTCGCCACGCCCACGAGGGGGGGGGGGGCAGCTGTTCGACTAGCTGCTAAAAGCATTCGTCTGTGCATGTGTGTGTGTGTGAAAGTGAGTGTGAATTTGATAAACAGCATTTCGCTGTGTGTATTTTTAAATTTTTCGCAGTTGTTTTGCATAGCGTGCAGTGAACTGTGTCTTATCGGCCAAACAAAACGGGCTGTGGAGCGGGGGAAGGCAGGGGGGGGGGGGGGGCAGAGCAGTAATCAGTGATCGATGATCGCTGATCACAGTGATCGCTGATCAGTGATCGGTGCGATATTCTACGCGCAGAGAGAACGACAGCTAATTGCAGTTAGTCAGTGCCGAGGTCAAAGCCGCCTTGCCACACTCATTCACATTTAGTATTCGTATTCATATTCATAATCAAGCACATGTGTGTGCGAGTGTGTGTGCGAGTGTACTCGTGTGTCAATGCCACGCAAATCGCTGTGAAGGCGGCGGAGTCAATGCACTTCTCACCACGCATTTGACGGGGGCCGCGCGTGAATCATTTTGGGTATTTGTCTGGCTATGCAGCGAGCCGCGATTCGCACTGCAAGCGAGCGCTTCTAAGCACCCTGTATGCTAACACACAGACGCACACACACGCACGCATACATTGTTGCAGCCAAGCCAAGCCAAAAAAAAACAAAAAGCTCTTTTGCCTACTCTCAACGCCAAGTGCGTGGAGAATGAGAACGAGAACGAGAGCGAGAACGAGAGCGAGAACTGCAAGCGCTCAGTGAGATCACCGCCAGGTCAGGAGCTTTCGGCATGTCCGTGCGTGTGTGTGTGTGTGCTGAGACTATAGCTCTCTGTTTAAGTTGTTTGCTATCTTTCTACATCGGTTCGCCTCTGCGCCTGTCTCTGCCCCTCTGCTGACGCCTTGGCCATGGCCGCTGCCGCTGCCGCTGCTCGGGTCAATGACTGCCAAAAAAAATACAAAATTATTTTTCGACTTTTGAGCAGCAGCAAAACTGAATAGTCACACACACACACACACACACACACACACAGTGTGCAGCTGTGTGTGCGTGTGCATACAAGTGGCGTTCTTGTTCTGGTTCTCGTTCACATTCTCATTCCTCCCCCCCCCCCCCTCCCCTCCTCCCCACGACCACCGCTGTCGCCTATGCAGTTGCGCATTTTTTCGTAGGCGTTTGACTGCGCAAAACCAAAAAAAAAAAACAAGCAAGAAGAAAACATTGAAAATAAATATTGTAAGCTAATGCACACATATATGTACATATGTATATATACTTACATACGTGCACGTATAACAGTCAGTTTGGACTGTTATACGTTTGTATATATGTATAACATATGGTATGTCTTGCAAGATTAGAATGGCTTCTCTGTCACTGTCACTGTCACTGTCACTGCCGCTGCCTCTGCCGCTGCCTCTGTCACTGCCGCTGCCCCTGCTGCTGCTGCTGCTGCTGCTGTTGTTGTTGTCATTTAATACCCGAAATTCTAGTCTAACCGGATGCAAGGTTCGCTGCATTATTTTGCATTGTTTGGGCCCTCGTCTTTCCTGGTACGCAATATTTATTCTGTTTATTTTAATCAAATAAAAAAATTGCTAAAAACTTGTGCAAATACATAGCAGACGCTGCCATATCCGGCTCTATAAAGTATATGTATATATATATACCATACTTATATCTGATTATCATCGGCAGTCTATTTCATCTATTTGAAACAAAGCGGACAAATAACAATATTTCAATAATATATGTATATATCTACCCAATATAGCACTCTCTCCATATATAGAGTATGTATGTATGTATATATATGATTAACATTTATATTATTTGTCTATTTCTATTCACGTTTTTCGTTGCTTGATGCTTGCGATTCCCAACAAGTTAAAGGGCAGCGCGACAAGACGTTTGCAATTCAAATATGATGAAATATTTGTTATTTTGTTTGTTGGTTATTAATGATAGGAAAAATACTTGGAATTGAACACGAGCCGGGCTGCTTAAAATAAGTATTTATACTAAAAAGTTGCTCTATATATAGATAGTTTTCTTTGTAGAAGAGTATAGTTATAGTCGGAGATTTGAAGTCGGATTTGTTATGCCAGAGTTTGACAACCTAACTGCCGAGCATACAATATATTGGCAGGATGTTTCAAACTAAATACAGAATAGTTCCTTATCGAGAATTGATAAAGAAAGAATTCCTCGATAGATGGTTAATTTTTATATATATTATAGATATAGTTATTATAGATATAGATAGATATACATAAATTGGTATAAGCTTTAGCAAACCCATTCATACATTGCGAGCTTCACAGTTCTCCCCTCATAACCAAAACCGTAAGTCATATGTCGGCCAGGGTATTCAAGAGTCGGCGTGCCGAATAAGTTCTTGTCCCTACAAACTCGAATCCACAAGCTGAAACATTTCTAATAATCGCCAGGATAAGAGCAAGGCAAATGGCCGAAAGTGCATTTCACATTAATCGGCGGCCCCATACCAAGATCCAAGTGCTGCGTAATTACTTTAATGGCCGCCCGATCCGTGTGTGCGCCATATGTTGGCCTGATCCCAATGCGGCCTGGCCCCCTTCCACTGTTCGTTTCTATGTGCGTGTGTGTGTGTGTGCACACATGTAACTCGTTACTCGCAGCTCGCCTCTTGCTATCTGTTCTCGCTGCTTCTTCTTCTCGTCTTGTTCTAAGCTGCTGGTCGCGATCCTTTGGCCCGATTGCCGCTGGCCGCGCAGTCAGTCAGTGTCATGCAATCAACTCCCTCTCCCTCTCCCTCTCCCCGCCTGCGGCTCGCTGCTCTCTTTGGCATTTTACAAGCTGCAACGCCCCCCTCCCTCCCTCCCCCCTACCCTTCGTGCAGTTCCATTCTCGTCATCGTCGCCTTCGTCGTCGTTTGGCGCATGAGTAATTTGCTATTTGATATTTTTGTATGCATGCTTGCCAGTCTCTGCATGTGTGTGCGTGTGCGTGTGTGTGTGTGTGTGTGTGCAAGTTTCGGGTTTTTATTTTTGTTCGCTTTTTGGCAACTGCACGCGTTGTCTCTTTGCCGCCCCCCCACCCCTTCCGCTGTCGCTCTCTCATTTGTGCGCTCTCCTTTTGTGCGCTCTCTCTAACAGCTTGAAAGATCGTCGCACACACACACACACACACACATGTACGCCCTGTATATGTGAGAGAGATTGTACAAACATATAGAAAAAAAAAAACGGAAAGAATCTCGCTGATCTGCGACGCTTTCATTGTTGTTGTTTTGGTTTTTGGTTCTGGTTCTTGTTCTTGTTGGGGCTTTTGTTTGGTTTCAGTTTTTTGTAGGTCATTGAACCGGCCGTAAATTTCGCTCTTGCCTAAAAACAAAAAATTGCAGTCAATTTAACTGCGAACAATTTTTTGGCTGGAATTTCTGTGATGCCCCTCAACTCGATTCGCATTCGGATTCTGATTCTGGTTCTCGTTCTGCTCTGTTTTGTACTGTACTCTTCGTAGCTGTTCAGTTCCCTCTAGATGCGGCCATGGAATGGGTTTTCAGAATGGACATACATATCTAAAAAGTGCACTTTGTACAATCTGCAGTAGGCCTAAAGTGTATTCGAGCCTAACACTAAGATCCCAGAGAAATTGAATCAGACAAAAATATTAGAAACATTAAGCGAAAAAGAATACATGTCTTATAGATGGTATAGGAGTTTCTAGCCAGACGGCAGATGATTAGGGACAACGAGTGGCTAGTAGCGAGTAGCAAGTAGCGAGTAGCCAACGACTGCGGGTGTAGCGAGAAGTAAAACAAAGTTGAACTTAAAAGCAGAGTATTTCTGAATAGAATATAGCCAGATGGCAGATAATTAGGTTCACGAAAGCAACGAGTGGCTAGTAGCGAGTAACAAATAGAGGGTAGCCAACGACTGCGAGTGAAGCGAGAAGTAAAACTTAGATGAACTAAAAAGCCGAGTATTTAGAATTTGGATTTAGCCAGGGGCAAATAATTAGGTTTACGAAAGCAACGAGTGGCTAGTAGCGAGTAGCAAGTAGCGAGTAGCCAACGACTGCGGGTGAAGCGAGAAGTAAAACAAAGTTGAACTAATAAGTAGAGTATTTTTGAATAGAAGTAAGCCAGACGGCAGATTATTAGGAATAAGAATGCAACGAGTAGCAAGTAGCGAGTAGCCAAAGACTGCGAGCGAAGCGAGAAGTAAAAGTAAGTTGAGCTAAAAAGCCGAGTATTTAGAATTTGGATTTAGCCAGGGGGCAGATGGTTAGGACCACAAAAGCAACGAGTGGCTAGTAGCGAGTAGCAAGTAGCGAGTAGCAACGCAACGACTGCGAGTGTAGTTTTAGTGTGGTTTTAGCCAGGGGGGCAGACTAAGAAACTTACGAGTGGTGTTAGGCGAATGGCAGCGAGTGTTATTGTTGCCACAAGCAACGAGTATTTTTTGCAGTTGCACTAATTAGTGCATCCGAGTGCAACGGTATCGATTCTTGGGCCATGTTTATATGCACTGGTGTTAATTTAATATATTGTAAATAATAAGAGTCGGGTCTTATTGCAGAGTGAAGCCAGATTATTGGAATGGGAGAGAGCAGCAGCGAGTGGTGGGAGAGCAGCGAGTGGTGGGAGAGCAGCGAGTTGCAGTTGCACTAATTAAATTAGATTGCTGGCAATTAAGGCGCACAAAGGCCGCATGATTAAATGTGAACTCCTCGCCACGGTAGAGTAGAGTGAGACTTAGACACACACACACACACACACATTTACAGCGCATCGGGTGTCGGGTGTCGGGTGTTTCTTTCCATTTCATTCAATTTGCGATTAATTAATAAGCAGCAGCGATTTGGCACAAATGCAAATTGATATTAAATAGCGCTTATTAGCGGTTGTCCCCTTACCAAACTAAACATGGCTCGGCTCGAATGGGATATCCAAACCAAATGGCCAAAAGCAGATCCTACAATTAGGCCGCCATCAAATTGAGTAGGCTACTCGATTGTTTAGCAATTGACTTGCCACCAGCCTCGGCCTGGCTAAAGGATTGCCCCTCGGGCCAGGAGCGGGAGCAGGAGCGGGAGCGGGGGCAGGAGCCGGGCCAACTTTGTTGACTCTGTCTATGTTTACAATTTTTTTGTTGCCTGCTTTTGTGCTGTTGCAGCTAGAGCTGGAGCTCGAGCTCGAGTGCTGCTGCTGCATCCACGCTGTGTCCATTGACAAAAGCGGGGCGCCAATGCTGGGGCTAGGAAGGGAAGGGGGGGGGGGGGGTGCTACTCTTTGGGCGACCACATGCCGTGTCCGGGCGAAACATGTCCGGGCTGGGAGCACAGCACGGCCAGGGACGGAACGGGAAGTTTTCGTTTCCGCGTGTTAAACGTCGTTTTAGTAGTTTTCTATGCAATCGCTTTTCATTTTAATTTGCTTTTTTTTTCATTTTTTTTGTTGTTGTTGCATTTTCCTTTTGTTCTGTTTCGCGTCGGGTGTGAAAAATGATAAAGTAAACGTTTTTCTTATTGTTTTTATAACTTTGTACATTTTTGACGCCAGACGGATATTTCTATGAGAGCTGGGGAATTTGACTTTTATTATGATGGTAAATATTTTGTTGTGTCAGTTCCTGATATTGCAAATATAGCTATGATAAAATTAGATTATTCTACTTATTACCGAAACATGCAAAAGAGTTTTCTGCTAACTGAGGAATGAGCTAGGAAAAGTGAGACCTAAGACTGGGAAAAAGGGGAAAAAACTGAGCTCTAGGCTTATATGCTTGTCGAACTAACAAGCGCAAGGTCGACGGTTCAAATCCAGTGACTATTTTGAATTATTTACATATATTTTGACAGAATTTTCGGTTTGGTTAGAGAGTGAGACCTAAGACGGGGTTTGTCCTTAAAGTGGGGAAAAACGGAGGTCTAAAAGGCTTCATGAGCCCCTAACAAGCGCAAGGTCGACGGTTCAAATCCAACAACAATTTTTTATTATTTTGAATTATTTATATATGTATATTCAAAAAGGGAAAAAAAGCTTTATTTGTATGAAAGTCCTGCCTGGCTTAGGTGTCGGCTTTTCGGACTAACAAGCGCAAGGTCGCCGGTTCAAATCCAGTGACTATTTTGAATTTATTTATATATATTTAAAAATATTCAAAAACGGGGAAAAAACTGAGGTATTTATTTGTATGAAAGTCCTGCCTGGCTTAGGTGTCGGCTTGTCGAACTAACAAGCGCAAGGTCGCCGGTTCAAATCCAGTGACTATTTTGAATTATTTACATATATTTTGACAGAATTTTCGGTTTGGTTAGAGAGTGAGATCTAAGACGGGGTTTGTCCTTAAAGTGGGAAAAATTGGAGAACAAGCGCAAGGTCGCCGGTTCAAATCCAACAACAATTTATTATTAATTTATAAATATTTATATGTATTATATTTATTGCATATTTATTTATAGGTGTGTCGCATGTAAATGTAATAAATAAAATTATGCCTTTAGCTATTTCTAACTTTCTAATTATTATTCTATTATTATTCTATTATTTTTCTATTTGTAGATGATGTGACTAATCCAAATAGATTCAAACAAAAATCGAGCTTGTAAGTTGAAACATTTAATTGATCTGTTGAAATATTGACGTTCAATTTAGGTGCAAGCGGACGGACAGGGTATATAAAGTTCGGCTTGTTGAGCCTAGCTCTATTTTAGAATAGATAAATACTTACTGGAAATGTCCTTAACCTACCTGAAGGAATCGTGCGATGATCCTGATCTCCTGATCGTCTTGACGTCGTCGCTCGACACTTTAAGGAATTTCTCTCAGATCGGATTTTGAGTTCGTTTTTGAAGGTTTAAAGGACGTGCGACAAAGTCCATGGAATAGAGCGAGACACTTGGCACAATTGCAGCAAATATATATAAATTTAAACAGTTTGATTTGATTTTCAATATATTCAATATTTTCAATATTTTGTTGTTATTCGGTTTTAAGCTGTTTGTTTTGGTTTTTTTCTTTCGTTCACTTTTTGGCAGTTCACATTTGAGAAAAAAAAAAAAGAAACTGTAGAAGAACAATTGTTTTTCAGCACTTGAACAAAAAAATACGAAGCGCGCTTTGCAACACTATCAACTTGTTGTTGTTGTTGTTGTTGTTGTTGGCATCCTGATGGCAGTTGCAGTTGCAGTCGCAGGACTTTTGACTGCCGCTCAATGCTGAGGACTCCTATTTATAGGACTCGTCCTCAGAGGCGCTCGCTGTCTTAATTGTTCGGCTGTTCAGTTGTTCAGTTGTTCAGTTGTTGTTCGGTTGTTGTTCAGTTGTTGGTTGTTGGGTTGTTTGGTTGTTGGGTTGCTTGGTTGTTGGGTTGCTTGGTTCGTCGACGCACGTCCAATCCGATAGCTAACTGATGTTCATCTAAATGGATCCTGAACTATTCGAAAATAATGTTGCCCGAGAAACTTTTTTGGGATCAGCGTCGTCGACAGCGGCTTCGACGTTGACGTTGACGTCGCAGCAGCAGCAGCAGCAGCATTTGACGCTGGGCGTCGCGTCGATTTATGTGCGTGTGTCCATGTGTGTGTACGTGTGTGTGTGTGTGTGTGTGTCGGTGTCGACTTGCAGTTGTCAATGCTGCAACGGCAAAGTCCGTTCTGAGTCGCTGCGGGGCTTGCGCACATAATATGCAGGCAATCTCATGATGAGCAGCAGCGAGCCGTCATCATCATCGTCATCATCGTGTCCATCTCACACACACACACACACGCACACGCACACACGCACACTTTTGCACGTTTTGACTACCCCTACTTAACGCTCTCAAGCTCTGCTCCGACCCAACCGCGGCAAGCACTCGTCCTCTCTCGCTCGCTCGCTCGTTCGCTCTCGCTCCAAAGGCTGCGCTGCATTGAACTGCAGCGGCCGCGGTTGCCCCTCCAGAGAGAGACCCCCCCCCTCCCCCCTCCCCCCTCCCCCGCACCAGCAGCTGGCCAGCCTCAGTTTCAAAGCCGAGGCCGGCGCTGCCACCGAAAAAAATAAAAATCTGCCCAAAAAGAAATCGCTGGAAAAAAAAAAAGGCGACCCAGCAACAAAAGCAACAAAAATTAAACGAAACAGAGACAAACACACACACACACACACACACACTCGCACACACACACACACGCAGCACAAAACAGCGAGAAGGCAACAAAGCGTTATCCAAATGCAAAAAAAAACCATAAAAAAAAAAGAAAAACAAGAAAAAAGAATTAAATAAA